>NW_007249905.1:537784-541536 GCF_000164805.1 Carlito syrichta | reverse complement strand
CCTGGGCAGCGAGACCTCATCTCTACAATAAATCAAAAATCAGCCGGGCGTGGTAGCACATGCCTGTAATTCCAGCTACTTGGAAGACTGAGGCGGAAGGATCGCCGGAGCCCAGCAGGTCGAGGCTGCGGTGGCCGGGAGCGGCCACTGCACTCCAGTCTGGGCGACAGAGTGAGACTCCAACTCAAAAAAAAAAACAACTTAAAACCCCTTGCTACCATATCATTTGTTCCCTTCCTGTGAGCATCCACCTCTACTCACCCCAACGTGACACTCTGTTCATTCTGAAACATACCCCAGTTTCTAGGATTTGCCCAGTTCCTTTTGTCCTCTGGATCTCCCCACATGAGGTTTTGTGTCACACTCTTCCCTTTCTCATTGGCAAACTCCTGTATACCTTAGCTTGGACATACCTTCTGGAAACCCTTCACCACCATGCTCTCCCCTAAAGTGTTCCTGGAGCAGTTGGGGATCCCCAGAACACAATGAGTGTACATCTCACTGTCCTGTGACTTCTCAGATCATCATCTCTCTGGCCGTCTGAAGAGTAGAGAGACACTGGCTATTCCTGCTCAGTCTTTTTGTGTGCCATATTTAGCAACATTAGCAGAACATGATGGGTGCCTGGTAAATATTTGTTGAATGAATGAATTCTATAAGTGGCACTGAGGAAAATCTAGAAAAAGTTCTTTAGTCTGGGGACTTCAGAAGACTGAGACGGCAAAAATAAATTTGTTATTTTAACGTGTAAGCTGTTTTGCTTTTGGTTTGAGCATAAATGGACCTATTTTCTGAACTAAATCTTTTTAAGATCTAATCTTCAAAGAATGCCAAATCACCTTTGATGAAATATTTAGAGCAGCTGTGGGATTTGACATTACAACTAGCAGCTGAAAATCTTGGGCCAGCTTGCACCTGCAGGTCTGTAATTCCTGCCATCTTTCTCTTTTATCTTCTTTCGTGTTCTGGGTTTCTGTCTCCAAGAAGAACAAATAAACCCAAGGCTTTGTAAATTTACTTTAGAGTAGAACATCAAGTTGTTGACCTCTTTGGTTTAATATATATACACACGTATATATATTGCATATATATATAGCTTTTTGCTTTGTTTTGTGTGTCTGATTGTAAGTAGACCAAACTGATAGTCTTAGGCAATGAAATTCAGTAATTGAGTGCAGTGGTTAGACAAAGGAGAATACCTGCTTAATCATATTCCTTAACCAGAGTCAAGATGTGTGTTGGATACATCAGGATTCTAAACAGAATCCTAAGTCAGAGATAGCCCTCTAAGGCCAACCTCAGTCGTTACATCATACCCTGGAAATCACTTCTTACTAATGTTTAAGACAACGATAGTAACTAACCTCTCTCTGTCTCTGCTCCTAAGTGAACACAATTATCTACTACCAGACCATTCAAAACACCCCGCCCCCCCACACACACATACACCCCCCCCCAAAACACACACACATTCCTCGGAACTTCACAGAATCATCTTCATTATCTGTTCTCTAGCTGGAGGAGAAAAAGTAAACAAATACACTGAAAGCACATGTAGACATTACTTGGTGCCCGACAAGACCTTTTGAGGAAGAGACAGCAAAGAAAGGTTTGGTACTCAAGGGGAGTCAGGGGTCACTAAGAAGGTGAAATTTGAGTAGCTATTGAAGAAGGTAAAGACACAAGCCATGTGGACAGGTTTGAGGACTTATTATGTGGACAGGTTTGAGGAGGAGAAGGAGGAATATTCTGGGCAGAAAGGACAAGCCACAGCTCTGAGGTGAGGCCAGCCTGGAGTGTGGAAGAATGCATCCTGGTCACTCTTTGGGTGTCAGGTTCAGTAGAAGCCAAAACCTCACAATCACACAATGCACCCATGTAACAAACCGGTATCTAAAATAAACTAAAATAAGACATGAAAAGAAAAGAGGGAGTCTGAGGCCCTGGCAGCCAGGGAGGTGGTGAGTAGAGAGGATAGAGTAGAGATAAGGGCCTGAAGGAATGACCTCGTAACTGAGGCCAGTTTAATCAACAAACATCACATTGACATGAAAGGAGGACTTTTAATTTTCCCCCCAGGTAATTGCCTTTAAAACAAATAAGGCACTCACCTGTTTCTTGCTTTTGCCCACCTTGACTTTGAACTTGTCAGGTTCAGGCAACATTTCGCCCTGTTGCCTAGCAGTGCCATCTAGTGGCTTCCATGTGCATTGACCAGAGACTGTGACCATAACAGCTGCCTGGGGAGTATGAGAAAGGGAGGACCTTTTACCAGAATTGCACTAGGAGTGAAGAGCTTTCTGATACCACTATATGGAAATGGGGACATTCAGGGCCCAAACTCCCTTTTTGTTGGTTTATGTCACTACTGAATCAGGAAATACTAGCAGCTAGAGCAATAGGTATTATGAAATGTATTTCAAATGTCATCAATGGAACCGAAGAAAATTTGAGCTTGAAAGCACAGAACACAAAAAAGGATAATACGAGTGAAGGAAAGTGGAAGATTATGAGCGAGGAGATCACGAGGAAGATGATGAGGAGAGGTGGGCTATGTAGTTGGAACAGAAAGAGTAATCTGTGTGATGGTAATATTTGATCTACTGCCGTTCATTATTAATAATAGGTGAGTCTTTTTCCATATAATTCAATTATGTGATAAGCGACTCACGATGTGTTTTGTTAACTTTAACACTTATTCTAATTGTCCTTTTTAATATCCTATAATAGTTTTCAGTTGACATGTTATAGAAACACGATTATCATTTATTACATGATAATATAACAACATGGAAGTTATTTAAATCCATTTAAATCTAAACCTACATTAACTCAAAGTAAATAAAATATATAAATTCAGCTCTCAGTAACATTAGCTACATTTTAAAAACTCAGTGGTCACAACTGCTAGGTGGCCCCTACACCGGACAGTAAAGATACAAAGCATTTTCATCATTGCAGAAAGTTCTATTAGACGGCGCTGTTATGTTGTGCTGTTTCTTCAGGAAAAGTGATGTATTTAACAAAAGTGTATGGAACACCTACTATATGCTAGACACCATGGGATTTCATTACAACAGATCAAAAAGAAAGAAGGTAAAACACATTTAGTCTCCTGAAAAGCTACATTTGGGAAATAGGAGGTTCACGCTCGTAACCAGATATTTTAAATCTATTGTGAGAAGAGTTGTAATATTCATATATTCCATGACTGAGGTATTAAGAAAGGCTTCTCAAAGAATACGCCTTTTAAGCAGTGTTTTAGAGATAAGTAGAAATGTATCCCCAAAACGAGGGGGAAAAGCAGTTTAAACAGAAGAGACAACTTTTGCAAAGACAGAGACGTATAAATTGACATGGAACATTTGGCGGATGACAACTCTGTGTGACTGGCATGCAGAAGATGACATTTGAGCCGCAACTGCAGTTGGAATTCTGGGCAGGGACTCAACAGAAGGACCTCTCACCGCCCTATGCGCGTCTCTCTTCATCCTGTCGGTGCTGGTGCTGGAGAAGCAGGGGACAGGTGTGAGCAGCAAGTGATGTGATTAAACTTCATCTCAGAGATTACTCTGTTGATACGGCATGAAAATTGCATTAAGGGGGCAGATGCAGGAGAACAGCACCGCTTCCTCACTGGATCCCTGCTCAGGAGGCAAGCACTGGCCTCAACCCTCGGCCTTCCTCCCTTCTTTCTTTCTTTCTTTCTTTCTTTCTTTCTTTCTTTCTTTCTTTCTTTCTTTCTTTCTTTC
>NW_007249905.1:533454-537484 GCF_000164805.1 Carlito syrichta | reverse complement strand
GGAGTCTCACTCTGTCACCCAGACTGGAGTGCAGTGGCCGCTCCCGGCCACCACAGCCTCAACCTGCTGGGTTCCGGCGGTCCTTCCACCTCAGCCTTCCAAGTAGCTGGAACTACAGGTGTGCGCTACCACGCCAGGCTGATTTTTGATTTATTGTAGAGATAAGGTCTTGCCAAGTTGTCCAGGCGGGTCTCGAACCCGCAGGCTCAGGCAATCTACTCACTTCAGCCTCACAAAGGCGCAGGATTACAGGCTGAGCCACTGAGCCCGGCTGGCCTTCCACCTTTCCCACACCATTTTGTCCTCCTAGACCAACCCTGTGTCCATCAACATCCTCATCTCCAGTCTAGTCATCCACCTTCATTCCAGGCAGAAGCATGACAGGGCTTCCTTGCTGGTCTTTCCCTCTAATCTACTTGCAGTAGGCAAAATTCTGGAAAGTAATCATCCAGTCATGTCACTTCTTTGTTTAGAAGCTTCAGGGGCTGCCCCTGTGGCCCTGCAGGTTCCATCGTGGCCTGTCTTTCCAGACCCCCTTCATACTCCTCCTTACTCTGCTGGTATCAGGACTCCATGCATGCCAAAATCTGTACACACTGGAGTCTTGAAGTCCTCCCTGGAACCTGTGGGTATGACAAGTCTGCCCTCCTGAGTGTGGGTTTTGCATCCCACAAATACTGTGTTTCTCATCCTCATTTAGTTGAAAAACATCCATACATAGGTGAACCCATGCAGCTCAAGCCTTGCTGCTCCAGGATCAACTGTATATGGGAGGACATCATAGGTTATGAGGTTATATGCAAATATAACCTCATTTCTGTCAGGAACTCAGCATCGAGAATTGTGGTATCTGCTGGGGCTCCTGAACCCACTCCCCGTGAACACGGAGAAACATAAATACACAGGAACAGTCTTGCATGAATCTGACACAGACCTATAGGTGAAGGTCCTGTGTCCTGGCATGACGTGGCAGGGCAGAAGTAGAGTGGAGTCAGAGACCAGCTGAAGTCTTCTCACCACAGTTCTATGTGGAACATGTCTCCTCTTTCCGCTGCTTCCCCTTCCTAGGCACTCATCTGGCACCACTGGTCTCCCAGCAGGGACATCCCTCGTCACCTCATCTCTGGGCTCTGCCTTTTCTCCCTGGCCTGGCTGCCCCTCCTCTCAGGGGATACCCCATGGGCCACGTTGCCACCTGCTGGGATGAGGACCAGGGCAGTAGGGCCAGAGCCCTGGGGTGGTGACAGAGGTCACAGGCAGTGAAGGAGCTCCTAGTCTGCTCATCTGGGACTGTGCAGAGCAGGTATTTGTGATGCTTGGCTGGTGGTGGCTGCCATGTCTCTTTATTTATCTGCTGTTTCTGTTCTCGAGTTACTTGGGGAATGAGTCCTGCAAAAGCTGCCCCTACCTCACTTGAGTTGCATGATGGGTTGTGATGAGTCTTATTGTTACTTAATGTTTGTAATGATTCTACTCCTGTTCATCACCATCATTCCCAGGCCAAACTCAGTGACAGATCCAGCTCTTGTGTCCCAGGAAAGGGTGTCACCCACCCTCAGCAAAACACTCCGGCCTGCCCTATTTAACAGTCCGGGTGCTGTGATGAGGCCAGGAGAACTGGGCTTGGGTCACAAGGGGGAGGGTGCACCCTTGGTGAGGTGACTCCTCCCTACCCAATGGCCCCATCCTGCACTAAGTTTTTTTTCTGGATTCCATAGGTAAATAAGTTTGGAATTTGAAAAAGAAACTAAAGTTAATCTGCTTCTGTGGGCCTCTGTTTTTCCATCTGGTAAGCAGGATAATAGTCATCACTAACCCCTAGGTGCTAAATCATAGGTAGCTGGGCAGGGGGGCTAAATGAATTCATGCATGCAAGATTTTCTGTGAGGGTTCAGAAAATGCTAATATGATCATGATTACTATTATTAGCATGTTTGAAATTATCTAAGAAAAACAGTTATATTTGTTCTTATATATGAAAAAATCTAAGATGTGAATGATTCTGAGAAGGACACGGAAAATGAGGCAAAGAAAAAATGGTGAGGTACTGGGTGGAAACCTAAGAGAGAATTACCTTCTAAGACCCTAGAGAAAGTCTTTCCAGAAGGAGGGAAACAGGCCAGGTGCAGTGGCTCAACCTGCAATCCCAGCACTTTGGGAGGCGGAGGCAAGAGGTTTGCCTGAACCTGGGAGTTCAAGACCAGCCTGGGCAACCTGGTGAGACCTCGTCTCTACAATAAATCATACACACACCAAAAAAACTGGCTGGGCATGGTGGCATGCACCTGTATTTTCAGCTATTTGGAAGACTGAGGCAGAAGAATCACCTAAGCCCAGCAGGTTGAGTCTGCGGTAGCCATGAGCATGTCACTGCACTCCAGCCTGGGCAACAGAGCAAGACTCTGACTCAAAAAAAAAAAGAAGAAGAGGGGAAACTTAGCACTTTGGGAGCCCGAATCAAGAGGATTGCCTGAGCCCAGGGGATCAAGATCAGCCTGGGCAACTTGGAGAGACCTCATCTCTACAGTAAATCAAATAATTATCTGAGCATGGTAACGTACGCCTATAGTTCCAGCTACCTGGAAGGCTGAGGCAGAAGGATCGCCTGAGCCCAACAGGTTGAGGCTGCGGGGGTCATGAGTGTGCCACTGCACTCCAGCATGGGTGACAGAGTGAGACTCCAACTCAAAGAAAAAAAAAATAAGAAGGAAGGAAAAATAAAAAATGTAAAGAGCTTCAGAGAAGAAAGTAAAGATGATGACAAGCATATCAGGTTTGTTGGGAAATCACTGGTGAGATGAAGCAGAGACATCATACAAAAATGGGGGTGGTGACAGTTGAAGCAACTGCTAAACCATCCGCCATGCAAAGATGATACACACTGCCATGTATTTAGTGGGAATCTGGGCTGGGTGTGTAAACTGAGCGGGAGAGGACTGTCTTGAATAGTTCAAGGTAGCAAAGAGGATGTGATATGTAGGAAGGCAAAAGAAAAGCGACTGAGGAATCAGAATTCTTGTGGCCAGTCCTGCTGATGATCACTCCTGGTTCTATCTCCTTGACAATCCTCTTCTTCCGGGGCCTTCCTGCCCTTGTGTGTCAAGAGGAAGGAGACGGAATAGTTGATTTTCAGTGACACACTCAGCTCTAAAGTTCCCATATGTTTAAACCACTCATCTCTTCTTAGGTAATTATTTTAAAAACTTTTTTAAGATATAATTTTTCAAATGTCAATCTTCCCTTACTAATAACTATAATGTGACCTAATGAGTTCATACATTTTGAAGTAAAACTGGTGGTATCAGTAGAATGATGATTATCATGGAGTCAATATTACATTATTCTCAAAGGAAGGCATTTCTCCTGGGAAGTCACACCCATGTATTATTTAGGTTCTTAGTATTTTTAGGTTCCCATGTATTTATCAAGGCATTTGCATAACTGAATATTCATTGATCTACTTGTTCAATTTTGAGCAACTTCTGTGTGCCAGTCACACCCATTGGGTTCAAGTTACGTAGGGATGAGAAGACCTAGCAAGATCCCAGAAAGTAGTGAGGATGGGTACGTGAACACATACGTGGCAGTGCTGGGTGACAGGCACAGTATAGGTGTGTCTAGAGAAGAAAATAATATCCTTTCACGTGGAGCCAGATGTCAGCTTTAATATAATGTAGATAGACCTCATTCTTTTACCACACTTTTGCATTTTTGTTAGAATATCTCTTCTACACTTCTGTTATTCTTCACATCTCTTTTAATTTCTAGCTCGAGATTTTGAAATAATAAGACAAAAAAGATCAAATCAGTGCATTTTATATAATTTAACATGACTGACATCATTGCTCTAGGTTGAAGAAATAAAAAATTATAGATTTTTACCCTTTGTGGTCACTAATTCTTTTTTCTATTATTTAAAAAAATTTTTTTTTTATTTTAAAGATGGGAGGTACAAGCCGGGCTCGGTGGCTCAGCCTGTCATCCCGCGCCTTTGGGAGGCTGAGGTGAGTGGATTGCCTGAGCCCGCGGG
>NW_007249905.1:474827-533339 GCF_000164805.1 Carlito syrichta | reverse complement strand
AAAAAAAAAAAAAAAAAGATGTGAGGTACAATTTAGTGTTAGGCATACAAGTGTTCATTATGCAGATACTCTTGTTAATGAGGCGTACCCTCCTCCCCTGCCCCACCCAGCAGTTTCCCACTACCACCGATCCTTTTCCTATAGTATTACCATAGTTGTTCAAGGTCCGCTTATGAGTGAGAACATGTGATACTCTTAAAAATTATAGTTAGTAATTCTGATATGGCTGTTGAATTTATTGAAATTCATGATTGTGTAACATCCTAAAATATTATGAGTATTGGAGTGATGTTTGATTGATATTCTTGAATATGGTCAGTTTATAGGCAAACACAAATGAGTTTAATAAAAAAGACTACACAGTAAGCAGTTTAAAGAGAAATTACAAGTCTGCCCATACTGTGTAGACACAAAGATGAAATCTGGTGGTTTTTATTTATCTTTATGTCACTAGCATTTCAGTAAACAATATACGTTGAAGAAAATGAAGTGGCTGTGCAGTTAGAGAGATGCATTGGAGGGTTGTTTATTGCCAATATTAAACAAAAATAAATAAACACTGCTGACATTCAAGTCCCTCTGTTTTAAATTGCAGCACCTTATGAAATATGCCCAGAGGATTATCTGATGTCAATGGTGTGGAAGAGAACTCCAGCAGGAGACTTGGCATTCAATCAGTGTCCTCTGAATGCCACAGGTACAGTGGGGCCCCCACCCATGCCCAGGGACGTGCGTCACCTAAGAATAGCATGTGGGGTTTGCTTATGGAATCTTGCTTCTCTTCTATATCCATAAATAATTCTGCCCAGTAAGCAATTAATGAAACAATTTTAGTAAAGTGCCTAATAAATGAAGCCAACAAAGAGATCCAGAAAATATTGCTGGTGCCGTGGTTTCTCAGTGTGACTAACATACATTATAAAAATAATCAAAATAACAATTTCATGCAGATGTGTTTCAAAGAAAAAAAAAAGTACCAACCCCATTTCTAGGCTGACCCCCAAGGGCGTGATGCCTTTAAGCACCCTGTGATAAAGCTTTCCTCTGTTCTTTGTGACACACAGGCACCACTAGCCGCCGCTGCTCTCTCAGTCTTCATGGAGTGGCCTTCTGGGAACAGCCGAGCTTTGCAAGATGCATATCCAATGAGTACAGACACTTGCAGCATTCAGTAGGTGCAAAGCCAGCTTTAGTACTTGCTCTGTTTATCTTCTGCTGATGATCATTGTGTGAGAATTTAACCTTCTGCTGTACAATCAAATCAGTAAACTCTCTGGGGGGAAAAATGCCTGAAGGAAAAAGGGATGTGACAGAAAGCTAATTTTTATAAGTCAGTGCTAAATTGTTTCGTTCCTACTGCTTGAGCTGTTATGGATCCTGCTATTTAAGTGAAAGAATCGCTTGTCAAATGGGAAAAAGGCCTGAGCAAAATCTGTGATTCAGTTTCATCCATAGAAATTAAATTCCGTATTGTGATGGGCTCAAGTCTGTGTTAAATAGTACATATGACTTATTTCAAAATACTACGCATTTCTAATCTCAAAGGAAGGCATTTGTCCTGGGAAGTCACACACGTGTATTATTTAGGTACTTGGTATTTTCAGGTTCCCACTTATTTATCAAGGTATGTATAACTGTATATTCATTGATTTATTTGTTCAATTTTGAGCAACTCCTGTGTGCCAGACACACCATTGGATGCAAGCTATGTAGGGATGAAAAGTCCTAGCAAGATCCCAGTAAGTTGTGAGGATGAGTATATGAAGTGATAAAACTGTGTCACTTAGGTATCAAACTTCTCGCTACAGTTTAAGTCATGAAAAGAATGAGTGTTATTGCCCTAAAGAAACTTAATTACTCCCCAAAGATTACGTGGGCCAAATTTTTCAAGAATAGTCCTTCTTTTCCCACACACCATTGAATTATTCACAGAGTATGATGCATGAATATTGTTAGCACAATTACATTTTTCTGGGTATCCTACAAGTACAAGTCATTGTTATTATTGCCAACTGTTGTGATTTCACCCTGACAGTCAAGACGGCCTCCGTACATGGTAAACACTGCGGATGCTGGGCAGGACAGAAGCCTGAGCCAACTGGAAAGCGGACCCTTGGCAGGAGAGATGTTTACTTAAGGCCTTTATGTTTTCTTGTGCTTTCTTTTACTGCTCTCACTGTCAATCAAAAATATGCATTTATTGAAAAGAGACCGGGTTCGGGGACTCAGCCTGTCATCCCTGCCCTTTGGGAGGCCCAGGCAAGTAGATTACTGGAGCCCGCGGGTCTGAGACCAGACAAGACCTCGTCTCTACCATAATTCAAAGATTAGCCGGGTGTGATAGCGCACACCTGTAGTTGCAGGTACTTGGAAGGCTAAGGCAGAAGGATTGCCAGAGCCCAGCAGATTGACGCTGGGGTGGCTATGCTTGTGCCACTGCACTCCACCCTAGGCAACGGAGTGAGACTCCTACTCAAAAAAATAAATAAATAAAAGAAAGAAAGAAAAAAAACCTGGAGAATATACTTGCTTATGGATGGAGAAATAGCTTGTACAATAACAGCCCTTATTAATTCATGGAATTAGAATTTATTCAATTACCAGAAAACAAAAGTGCATTTTTAAAAATCTAAAAGCCAAATGTTGTCTAACATGTTACACACTAAATCAGTAATTAAGTTCACCATTATTTAACTATGTGGAGCCTGTTTCTGTCATTCTGTGTACTTATACGTGCATAGGAACAGTTGGCCCTTGAACAACTGGGCTTAGGGGCACCAACATCTAGTGCAAAAGTTAAATCCGGGACTCTTGACTCCCCTGAATTTTAACTACCAATAGCCTAGCGTTGAACTGTAAGGAAGCCCCACTGATAACATAAATAGTTGACTGGCATTTATTTTTTATGTTTTATGTATTGGATACTGCATTCCTACAATAAAGTAAACTAGAGAAAAAATATTAAGAAAATCATAGGGAAGGGAACATATATTTACTGTTAATTAAGTGGAAATGAATCCCAAAGGTCTTCATTCTCACAATACTGTGGAGTAGGCTGAGGGAGAGGAAGAGGGACTGGTCTTGCTGTCTCAGTTTGACAGAGGCAGAAGAAAATCTGCTGCTAAGTGGAACTGCACAGTTCAAACCTATGTCGCTCAAGGGCCAACTCTATATTTCTGTGAATATCAGTAATTGATGATACATAGAGCCTTATGTATCTTGTAAATATACACTTGCAATATAGGCAGATACATAAATATATTTATATAATTACCAAGTTTTATATCTATGTTATATAATGATATGATATAAATAAAAGCATACATTTTAAAATATAGATTTACAACATAAATGTAAATAAAGTTTATGTATACCGGGGGAACCAAAGACAAACTGGAATTATTTTGGGGAGGATGAGCCGCTTGTGGTACATGCTTCCCCCACTAGGTAAGTCTTCCCGGAACCCATCAGTATCAGTGTACCAGCTGGCATTGTTGTGAGAGGCTATGTTTGGCTTCAGTAAATTTTTTGTTGTTGTTGTTTGAGATTCTGTCCCTGTGTTTGCCCATTTCATGATGAATGCTTTATGAGGGCTCTTGTCCACATCACACTGAGCATTCAGCCGTTTCTGACCAAAAAACGGCATGGCCTCCATGCCCTACCCTTCCTATTCATCCAATTTTGTCCCAAGTTATATTCTTTCTGTTTACCCAGATGAAAAAAAGTTCTCAAAGGAAAATGTTTTGCCATTGTAGAAGAGGTGAAACAAAAAAACTGCAGAAGCACCAAAAGGCATCAAAATTGAAAAGTTCAAAAGCTACCTTGAACAGTGGAAAAAGCATCTCAGTTGGTGTATTGCATTGAACAGAGAGTACTTTGAAGGTCACTGAAATTCAAAAATGCAAGAATAAATATACTATTCTAAAAAAATAAGTTCCAATTTTTTGGGATTCCCCTAATACAGATATAACAAATATAAATATAGCCTGATTTTTTTTTACACAGCCAAATGATCATAAATTTAATTACTGATGCATATGTAAATATATTAGCATCTGGTTTTCACATTTTTAAAGAATACACTTTTTGTGTGTATGTAAAGATAAAATACAAAGTATATATAAAGTGTATATAAAGATAACATATGCAATATATAAAATGTAATAAACAAAAATAGACAGTGACAGAATATAATACATAGCTTAGCTTTGTAATATAAATGTAAGGGTATGAAATGTAAAGCTCTTTAATTAATAGCTGTCAACAGCTCAGAACATAATATTTCAAAATTAAGGATAAGCAAAAACCTTCTTATGAGTTTAATTGTAATGGCTTTTATTTCTCCCTAATTTTAGACATTAGGCTTTGTTTACTTTAATCTAACTATATCCTTATTCAGTTCTTGTTTTATCACAGTGACGAATGGAAGTACTAGCGTGAATTAAGTAAATGATAAACCAGTTCTTACGAATTTGTTAAGAAGGAATGACATCACTTTTATTGCAGAAGTATTTTTACTTTCAAACTTCAGTGTTTTGTACAGCAGTGTTTGAATGTGTTTTCATTCTCGAGTGCAGCCATCTGATAATGGAGAGAGACAGATATGTTCTAAAATAGAAGAAATGACATCTCAAATTGTAAATTCCATTAAAGTTATTCAGTCAACAATTGATGGCCTATGTACACATGGGCTTGTTGACTTGGGTACAATTATCAGGTGCAGAATCTTGTTGAATAAAAAGCAGCTGGGTCATTCATCTCCTAAAAGTACCAGATCCTTGGTTGGGGACTTTCATGTATTAACTTCAGTCCTTACAAGAACCTGCATGTTTCTCAGTTTGCATAGAAAGAACCTGAGGTTCTGCAGAGAAGTAATCCATTTAAATGAGGTAAAGGGTGAAAGTCACACCCAGGCATGGTTGTTCCAAAGCAAATCATTTTTCTTTAGGCCAGTCAACTTTCTTAGCTTTTGACTTGAAATCTGCTGCCCTAGACTCTGGTGCTGGGAGCAGTATTTTCTGGTTATGTGTCCTTAGGAAAAGTCATATGATCTCATTCAAGTCTTAGCTTGCTGTTAGCAAAATGGAATTCATCCCATCATTTTAGCATCTGTGGAGATTTTGGGGGAACAGATGAGATTCTATATGTGAAATATTTACAACTTGTAAAAGAGCTGTGTAACTATGAGGTATCAATATCTTTGTGTACAGAAAATTTATTCTGAGTTTAAATAGTCATCTCGATAAGAATAAAATTTTAGAACTCACCATATTGTTAATTTGAGCTGTATATGTAGAGAAATATAGTTAAACTTGAGGTTGGAGAGGTAGATAGGTAGATGGGATACGTGTTACATGTATTTTGGCACATAAATTATGCTCACATACACACTAAAAATACACACATACACTTATCCATGCACACATACACAAATCTTGGGCTTGCCAAAGGATTAAAATATTCTCCTTTACGTTCAGGGCAGTACAGCATGAGTCTCTGCCTTAAACGATGCCCACCTTACCGGTCAGCCTCGATATCTGTACTCCACAAAGTCAACTGGAGACAGAAATCAGATAAACTTTCCCCCAGAGTCTCACTCATTCTGTTCCTCCTCTGAGCCATAATTTGTCTGAGCAGCAAAGCTAGATAGTGCCTGTGATACAGAGCATTTGTGAGTCCCCAAAATTTTTAAATTACTTTGGAGGCTATGCATTTTTCTCTTCTGGTAGAGTTTATCGTTTCGAGATTTAACCTTAAGGGATTTTATTTTCTTGCCTGTCTGTATTCACAAGGCTTATTAAATTATAATTAATTAATTCTAATCCTCTGCAGAGAATTATTTAAAAGAGATGGGTCTATGTTTTCCAACTCTTGACACATAGATTAGTATGTATATATTCTATATAATTATATTTATTTCATAGACATAGAGCAATAGACTAAGTTTGAAATGAAATCGTATCAGTTGATTATGTTCTGAGAACTCCCAGGTATTAACTAGTTGAGGTAGGTAGAAGGGGCTATTAAGTTTCAAACATAAAAATCATTAATCTGTCATATTGAACATTTAGTTTAAATTATTTGAAGACAAAAGCAATATTTCTTAAAAAAAAATCTTCATTTCTCCAGTGCCTGACACAATGCCAAGCATGCTGTGGCTATTCCATGATGCTTGTGTAGACAGCAACTCTGATGTGTGTCTTTTTTTTTTTTTTTGAGTTGGATTCTCACTCTGTCGCCCAGATTGGAGGGCAGTGGCCGCTCCCAGCCACCGCAGCCTCAACCTGCTGGGCTCCGGCGATCCTTCCGCCTCAGCCTTCCGAGTAGCCGGAATTACAGGCATGCGCTACCACGCCCGGCTGATTTTTTTTAAATTTATTGTAGAGATGAGGTCTCGCTGCCCAGGTGGGTCTCGAACCCGCGGGTTCAGGCAATCCACTCACCTCAGCCTCCCAAAGGTGCGGGATTACAGGCTGAGCCACCGAGCCCGTCTCTGATGTGTGTCTTATTCATCAAGGAATACTTGCAGTTGGACAGTCCTGAGCAGGTGATATGCCAGACTCAATGTTTTTTGAATTTTAACCACATGAAAATAATGAGTATTATCTTTCATGTGCAATTTTTCTAGCCCCCAAATATCTAGAAATGTAGAGTGATGGATACTATCACTTTATGAAATTATTTGGCCATTGAAGAACAGTTTCCATACGTTAATATTTGTAATGTATGTTTGGAAAGTTTGTAAGATAAAAAGTTAAACACTGTGATTCAAATGTAGTTTCCTTTTAAAAAAGACAAAATACTAATATATAATCCCAATTAAATAAAATCGACAACACAGGAACAAAGTGCTATATGTAGTGAGATTCTCGGAAATATCCTATTTTTCTATATGGTAGCGTTTGCTTTGATACTGGAGTGTTTTCTGAATTTTACACCACACAAAGTAAACATAATTGCCGAACCTGTTGAGAAATAGGCACAGGAGTCAAATAAATTTAAAATATCATTTCTTATTACTTACTAAGTTATTTAGAGAAAATGACTGAACATTGTGACCAAGTGGGCCAGCCTCCCCTTGAACTAAGAGACACATTTATTGTTGGCACACCCAGATAATCATAGACAAATTCCCTCCTTTCCCTGTTCTCTGTCTCTTTCTCTACAACCCCTGCCTCTTTCACTCTCTCTTTCACACACATACAGACACACACACTCACCTAGAGAGGCAGGCTGGGTAGAACTGGCAGAATGCATGGCCGTGCAGGTGGACAGAGCTAAAGCGAATGCAAGTTCTGTGAGGCAGGCATGTGATGCTTTCTCCTAAATCCACCTGACAGATCAGTCACTCCTCCTCTGGAGAAGAGAGTGATAAAGACCTGGGAAGGCTAAAGGCAAAGACTCTAACGGAAGCCCTCCCATAGGAAGAAGTGAAGAGTTGGGTATACATTTCCTTTTCAAGTAATGGTTCCATAAAACTTCTGTTTTTAAGCTTTCATTAAACAAATACAAATGTTGGACTGATAAATTTATCTAGTCATAGAAAGTCATAGATGGCAAAGAGCTTGGATTCTGTTTAAGGACTTTTATTCTCCTGTTTTCCTCATCTTTATGAGTAGTTTGTTAAAAGAAAGCACTAGAGCCAGAGAGAGAAAGAGAATAAAAGAAGTTTGCTTTCATGTTTCTCCCCATGCTTCTCTCCCAGGTTAATTTTACTCTATTTCAACAAAACTCCTCACATATCACAGTTTCTGGTCACCACCTCATTGTGCAAATGCCCAGCACATTGCCCAAAAAGGGTAACACAATTTATTGCCAAATCTTATTTTGGGGGGGAAAGAGCCACCATAGTTTTTATAAACCAGTCAGTAGAGTGTGAGTGAGCCTGGGATAAAGGAGTTACCTGTTCTGCAAGTTCTGTGTAGCAGACAAGCTGGGACATGGTGAGTGACCAAAAGCAAGGATGCTAACTCAAGCAGTTCTCATTCCTGGCAGGGCAACATAATCTCGTGGACATCTTTAGCAATGATCAATAAGGAGGTCACCCAAGGCCAATTAAATAGGATTGTTACCAGGCCATATTTCACATCCAATACCTGGAAGCTATTATGACTAATATACAGCATGAATCTGCCATCTGCATATATATATTTTTCTAATTACATGACTTTCTCATGGAATAATGGGAATCCCCATGTTCTAACTGCTGAAGACACAGCATTTGAGTGACTTGTTACTTTTGTTGCCAAACTCCAAGTTTGCCACAGTCCTCAATCCTAAACCTCAAATAATCAGTGCAAACCCAACAATGCCAAAAAAGAAAAAAAACGGTTAAAGAAGATTTCTTCCTTTAAAGTGGGCAGGAGCCTCTTAATTATATCCAGACCCACATGTTAAAGTTTTGGGATCTAAGTTCAATTCCACATTTAGAGCCTTTAATGTGTGGTCCTGGATAAAATTTTGAATTCACTGAGTGTTCAGCAATAATAGTTCACATTTATTGAATGCTATTTACTCTGAAAAAGCTCATGGAAAAAAGCAAACTTCAAAGCCTGGTGTTGTTTAAATCTTGAGGCAATATATATGTCAAAATTTACAGCATATTTCACAAATCCCTAATGAGTTGCCATTATGCCTGTAAAATTGTTTCAATTGTATTAGCTTTCATGTATTATATAAGTCTAGAACAGGGATGGAAAACTGCTTCTGAGAGAACAAGATAGTAAATATTTTAGACTTTACACACCATATGGCATCTGTTTTAACTATACAACTCTGCTTTATGGTACAAGAACAGCTTCAGGTGGTAGATAATCAAACGGGCTGGGCTGTTTGATACTTGATACACAAACAGGCAATGGGCTGGATTTGGTCCACAGGCTGTAGTTCACTACACCTGGCTTAGAATATACATTTTATGTGTTTACTTTTTTTTAAGATTACAACTCTTTCAGAATTCTTCATCAAAGAATGGACAATGTCTGTTTTGTACTTTCCCCCCCGTCTACTTTTTTTAGTATTTTAGCCATAGTTATTTTAAATTCCTAACTCTAATATGTGGATAATCCGTGAGTCTATATTTTTTGTATTTTCCTTTAAATTGTCATATCTTCTGGCCTCCTTGCATATCCAGTAATATTTTATTGAAAGTCAGACATTGTGTAGAGTCTTCAAGCTATGTTCGTGTCCACCAGAAAGACTCCCTCCTTTCCTTGGTTATTCAGATACAGTGAGAAGTTGATACTTCAGTTCACTCAGAAATTGACTTGGGTCAGGGCTGCTTTGCAGTTTTAGGATGATATCTGCTTAGTCTTCCTTCCTCCATGGAGTCTCTAGAGTCTATGTGATCTCATCCTGTCAGACGTGGTGGAGGACTCAGCCTACCCTTCAGAGGTTCTTCGATCTGTGAGCCAGCTTTCTGCCCTAGCAACTCCAAATGCAACAAATGTTGTGAGGGGAAGAACCACTGGGTGCGTAACGCTGGACTCCTCCCTTGGTAGGCATTAGATCCCAAAGTACTTAAAAGGTGGGGGAAAGGGCACCTTTGCTTATTTATTTATTTATTTATTTATTTATTTATTTATTTATTTATTTATTTATTTATGGATCAGGGCCTCACTCTATTGCCCAGGCTGGAGTTCAGTGGCAAGGTCACAGCTCACTGCAGCCTCAAATTACCTGGCTCAGGTGTTCCTTCCACCTCAGCCTCTCAAGTAGCTGGTACTACAGGCACATGCCACCGCACCTGGCTTTTTTTTTTTTTTTTTGATATTGTCTTGCTCTGTTGCCCAGGCTGGTCTCAAACTTCTGGATTCAAGCAATTCTCCCTCAGCCTCCCAAAATACTGGGACGACAGACATGAATCACTGCATGCTTCTGCATTTTAAAGTTTTTATCCTATCTCCTCAGCTTCCTACACTGGTCAAAAACCCAGAAAATTTCTCATGAGGAAAAATCTCAACAAAACTTTAAGGACCCCTCAAAAGAAAGTATACTCTATTATTCAATCATTCATCTATCTGTTCATCTATGCATTAATTTGTTCTACAAATATTTGCTTAGTTTTAACTATGAGCCAAGCAGAGTTGGAGAACAACTTCAGCATAACACATAACAAATTAGCATAAAGTAAACAGGAAATGAGATACATAATTACAAATTGTGGTGTGTTAAAGGAAGTGAGAGGTGTCAACAGAGGGAATCATGTTTCTTACTATAGATAAGAAAATCACTGAGGTTTCCTCAGGGAACTGAGGAAATGACATGTCAAACTGTGACCTGAAAGATGAGTTCCATCTCCTGAGATGGACAGGTGAAGAAGGGTAGAGAGAATGAGTTTGTCAGGAAATGAGAGCATAGGCCATGTAAAGGGAATAACATTTGGACAGATCTTGAGGTCTTTAAAGAAATGAGACAAGACCTACCAACAGAGTTGTAAACGAGAGGAGAGAATCATGAGATAAGGGTGGAGAGCTGGGTAGGAGAAAAAAAGAATATGTTGTGCTTTAAAGCCTTTGCTAGGGGTTTGGATTTCATTCTAAGTACATTGGGAAGGTATTGCAGAGGAGTGATTTGACTCAGTCTAATTAAAGAGACGTGATTCAGTCTGATTAAGGAGGGGCCTATGGCTGTTCGGTGAAGAACAGACCATAGGTTGGTGGGGCTGGAAGCTGTGGAACCTGGGACAGGAATCCAGATGAGAAATGAAGGTGCCATTTGTTAAGGTTTAGTGATCACAGTCAGAAGATTGTGATGTCATTTTTCTGAGGTGGGAGAGGCAAGACTACAAGGAATAATTGGGACAGGTGAGACTGGGGGTTGACAACAGTTGTTTTTATTAAATATGGAGGGAAGTAGTTGGATACAGGAGTGAGAAACTCAGACTCTAACTCTGGGACAGGAAATAACTTTGGAAGTCATCAACATAAATAATGAGAAATGAGGAAGTGAAGAAAGGAAGTGTATTCACCCATTTCCACATTTTAATGATGAACAAGAGCCGAAGAATGAGGTAGTAGTTAGAAGGAGATGCAATGTCAAAAAATGATTTTTTTGTATTCTTTTGTTTTGTTTTTAATGAAAATACTAGATCATTTTTCTATATTAAAAGAAATGATGCAACATAAAGAAATAGCAAAAATTTAGAAGAGAAACAAGAAAAATAAAGAACATCCAAGAAGATCAGTAGAAATGAGATCTATTAAGAGTCAAAAACTTGACTTTGGTAAGAGAAAGGATTCTTGTTCCATTGTAGCCAGTGCAAAGCATATGGGAAGGATGACATAGTGAAAAGAGCTTGATAGGTTTTGTGTGGGAGAGATTATGGGTTTTTCATCTGATGGATTCCTTTTTCTCCATTTGGTATGAAGCAGGATCATTAACTAAGAGTGAGGATTTAGGAGGAGATGTGTGTCTTTTCAGAAAAGATGAAAAGGTATACAGTAGTAATTTCCAGGAGGTTGAAAATAAGCCTATTAGAGAAATATAATAGGATTACCAGGCTGCATTGAGTATAATCTGAAGTTTGAAATACAGAATTTAGAGTATGGCTAGCTAGTTTAGTTGTGATTTTTCTGCAGCCAAGTACAGCTACTTGGATGCGAATGCAGATGCGGAAAAGGCATTTGTTAGAGCCTTGCTCTTCAAAATGTTTTCTGAGGACCAAAAGTATCAGCTATGCCTGAAAGCTTGTTAGGAATGTAGAATCTCAGACCCTTTCCCAGACCTACTTCAGGAGAATCTGAACTTTGAAAAGTTACCTTTGTGCTTCATATTAAAGTCGGAGAAGCATTTCTGTGGTAGATTTTATCCAGGGTTGATGTTTTGGTGGATGAATGTGTTGGCCTTGGAGAGGGGCAAAGAAGTTAAATGATTATTAATCAGCTTCTAACCATCACAAGACATACTCTGTTGGGTGATATCTGATTTTCCTCTTTTGGACATATGTGCTTCCTCCTCTCCCTGAAGTTAGGTACTCATGTGCCCAGTTCTGGTCAGTTGACTGTATATGGAGGTGGTCTTTGCCATGGCAGTCTTGAGACTGTCATTGCCAGTGCAAGGTCTTTTATCCTCCATCATTTCAAGCCCCTTAAAGACTATGATGAACAGAGCCTCTCTGGTGATGTGAATTTCACAGGTAGCATGGCTAGTGTGAGAAATATTCCTTTTGTCATTTTCAGGCACTGAAATTTTTGGTATTGTTTGTTTTCATAACATAACAATCCTATTTTGACTGATGCATTATTCTTAGAACCAAGAAGTCAAGTAATGGAAATAGGACTGAGAAAACCTTAAAGATACACTGGGCTATTAAGTGCTCTGCTTCCCACTGGAGTGGTTCCTAAAAGTGTGGATCCTAGTCTGTGACCACTATACCATTTGAAGCTTAGGGAGTATGTTCTAGTTTCATCTTCTGGCCCAAAATGTTTGTGAGACTATTTAGATTAGTTTGGTGTCCAAAAGAAGTTTCATCTACATAGGTCCTTTGCTCAGGATTGTACTTTTTTTGAATTGTAGCCAAATCTTTTAAATTAAAGAAACTCCTAGTTTCTGTTGGGTAGGCAAATTTACTATGCTCCCATCCCTATTTTGAAAATATCCAGGATTTACAGGAAAATATGCATAATATGTACCTGGCTCAGTTTGCTTCATTACTCAGTTTATTCTCATAACAATAATTTGCAGTCCTCAAATTCATATTATCCTATCTCTCACTTCAAAGTTTCCTGGGACAAGAAATGGATACACAATGCCCTTTTGTCAAATGTTATTCAAACCGCATTTCTGGGTTTTATGTGACACATATGTGATTTATGTGGGGGAATTCCAGACTAAATCCGCCCTATCATAGTGTCACTATACAAGAATTATCTTTTTACATTTGAATTTCTAGCCCTAAGGCAACTCTGAGGTGACCACAAGCTCTTTATATCAAGTATAGGAAAAATTAGGAAATATTCATATACTAGAACCAAGGGTATATATTATTTTTCCATACAGGATAGTCTTGGTCTTTCCTGGAGATTTCAGATAGATATGTAAATAATCTAATACCATTATCCAGTGAGTGACTTTGGTCTTATAAAATGACAGAATTATGAACTGAATCAAGAGATGTATATTTAGATCATTGCTTTATGAAAAGAAACTTTATGCATAATTATATTTTAATTGAAGCCACTTGGAACTGTGAATACCTTGAATTAGCTTACAGATGGACTGTAGGAGTTGATGCTGAAAATAATATATAAATATGTGATGTTTAAAGTGTGTCATTTGCACAGAGCAACTATGATAATCCTTTTTTTTAGTATTCACATAATAGAGACAACTGTGGCTGGCAGGGGGAAGCGTGACATTAGGACAATAAGGCTATTTTGGAAACACACCTACTCTTTATCCATGACCCTTACCACATCTCTATATAAAGAGCAAGGAGGCTTAATCCAGAACAATGAAAAGCAACTATTTCTAGACTTAATTTGTTTCCCTTTCACTGTTGATTTTGTCAACAGTATTAAACGTGAGTGACACAGAACCTTTTTAGATTTGTTACTTCAAGCAATACAGGGTGTTGCAATATGAGCAGGCATGATCAATGATAATTATAATTTTAAAAAGAAATACACCCTGAATTGTACCCCATATCTTTAAAATAAAAATGTTTTAAAAATAAAAAGTAAAAAACAGAAAGAAATACAAAAATTATAAAACATGTTTGAACTGCTTCATGACTGGATTAAAAGAATAAAAAAATTCCCCCCAGGGGAAATATAAAGTCTTTGATGTAGCCTTACAGAATTTTTCCCTGCACTCGAGTAAAACTACCTGCAAATCTTCTGTAGGTGTTGGTAAATGACGGTAGGAACATTTACACATTATACTTCTCAAATGATTTTCAATACTTCAAGGATTTGGTGAGTTGCTTCAAGTCTTTTGTTTCTAGTATTCTTTCTTCTTATGAAAAATAATTAATACTTCATTAAAACAAATGTGGTTGAGAATGATTTTTAAATATTGTGAAAATATTTAATATATTTAAATATTGTCAAAATGGTTATTTGAACATTTTAATGTTTGCTAAATATTTATCTTAACATTTTAATATTTATTAAATATTTATTTAAATATTTTGTTCATTTAATGCTTATTTAAATATTTTGTCACTATCTAATTAAAACACTGTATAAAACCAAGTCAACATGTAGTAGTTAAGCACATGAACTCTGGAATCAGACTGACTGTCCAACCTACTTGGGAATTGTATGAAATTACCATAAAAATTAGAACAAATTGATCCAAGATTATTGAACTACCTGAGGGCTCCTCCCCCAGAAAAATATACCAAAAAGTGTTTCTAACAATCGTTTCAAAACCAGGTGCTTAGGGATATCACAGAATAAATACATCCCCCGAATATAAGTTTATAATAATTGCAAATGTCATGAAGTCAAACACCATAAGGGAGAATCAGCAAATGCTGGAATAGGGATACTTAGCAAGGCAAGAAGTAAAAATAATAGAAAATATTTAAAACACTATAATATGTTTGATTAAAATAAGAGATGAAAGAACAGAAACCACGGTCAACTAATGGCAGAATATAAAAAACATTAAACAGAACTTCTATAAGTAAAAAATATTGTTAGCCGGGCTCTGTGGCTCAGCCTGTAATCCTGCACTTTGGGAGCTGAGGTGAGTGGATTGCCGGAGACCGCAGGTTCAAGGCCCGCTTGGGCAACTTGGCGAGACCTCATTTCTACAATAAATCAAAAAAATTAGCCAGGCGTGGTAGCGCACGCCTGTAATTCCAGCTACTTGGAAGGCTGAGGCGGAAGGATCGCTGGACCCCAGCAGGTCAAGGCTGCAGTGGCCGGGAGCGGCCACTGCACTCCAGTCTGGGTGACAGAGTGAGACTCCAACTATACACACACACACACACACACACACACACACATACATATATGTAGTCACTATATATATATTCTATTCACTATAGATATATATATCTATATACAATAATTCCATTGATATATATATATATATCCAAATTTATTTGCTGGATGTTTTTTTCCTGGATTATGAAAAAGTTGAGACCAGATTGCCCTTTATTTGCATTCTACCTTTCCTCCTTTGTTGTTGTCTCTGTGGTTTAATTATATGGTTATTTCTAAGATTTAAATCCCATACAATCCCTTCTTCGACCTCTCTCTCTCTCTTTATCATTTATATATCAATGGAATTAGTGAATAGAATAAATATTCAAGTAGATCCAGTTGAAGAAAGAATTAGTGTTCTGGAAGTTAAGAATTGAAAACCTGGACCAGGATCTATTACATGTCCATAGAGAAAAGGATCAAGATGAAAAATACCATATAGCCAGTATTTGGAGGAATTGAAAATTAAAGATGAGGACAAAGAGGAAACAGTCGCTGAATTCCCACATTTAATCTCATAACATAATCTCATTATGTTAACCCATCATAACAACCATGCAGTAATTTCTCCTGTTCAGAGACAAATAAAAAAATCCCAGGAGAGAGATAATTTTTCTAAATCTAGGCTTTATTATTCCAGCTGTTCTTTGAATGTGACATTGTAGCAAGATTTCCAGAAAGTGTGCTTTATAGGTAATTGAAAAATTATATTTGCACCCTAAAATGTTGTTGAGCTCAAGTCAGGTTTTCTACTTCTGATTTTGATTTTGAAAAGAACCAGGGAGAAGATTGTAATAGAAAAGAAGTAGCAATATGAGAAGTCAGTGTTTAAATAAGATATAGGCTATCAGGTCATATATTTAAGAGAGAGAGAAAGAAAGAGAGAGAGAGAGGTAGAAGAAGGGATTGTATGGGATTTAAATCTTAGAAATAACCATATAATTAAACCACAGAGACAACAACAAAGGAGGAAAGGTAGAATGCAAATAAAGGGCAATCTGGTCTCAACTTTTTCATAATCCAGGAAAAAAACATCCAGCAAATAAATTTGGATTTTCCATTCTAGGTTACAGGTGGTAAAATGGTAGGTGGGAGGTAAAGAAAACCTTTCACAGCATGCTTGTATTATGGAAGGAAAATCAAGAACCTGGAAACTGTCTTTCAACTAAATATGTTCTAGATGGAAATGTATCTCATCCAAGCACTTTTTATCCTCTGTATGAATGCTATGAATAGTCTACACTAGTGTATAAAAATATTACAAGGTATTTGTCCTGAGTGCTTTTCACTGAACTGCCAGGAAGGATGTTAATCAGGGCCAATTGTGAGAGCTGGTGCTGTGATCTGCGCACCTGTTTGCTGAGTGCTGAACTGATAACCACTCACTCCACATAAGCCTGCTAAGCAGCTGTCAGATGGCAATGACGTTAATTTACTACTGACTCGGGCCGGATTTGATGCTGACCCAGACGTGACAGACTGGCTTTCCTATTAGTTGAGCCAACCTGTGCTTCTGTAACTCTTTTGACTGGAAACAGAAAACATGTCTAAATGTTTTATTTCTCAAGACTCAAGTCAATATTGCAATGTTTTTGTTTGAGGGGAAGCATGCATTAGATCTGTGCAAGTTAAATCTCACAGGCGTAGGTATGGGTTGCCAAAATAATAGATAAAGGCCTGGTGGGAGGCAGTCAAACATTATTTACCTTGGCAACCATGGCTGCATTCTATTCCTAATGGGAACAATTTAATCTTCTGCATATTTGAACATCACAGCTGTGATTTGCATTTACCAGCCCAAAACTGAGGACTGAATTGTATGACGTTTTTTAGGTTAGACCTTGTTAACTTCATTTCTCTTCAAAACTTTCCTCACACTCCGCCTGCTGAAACAGACATGTTTCAGCCCAGAAGCCACACAGTCTCTTAAGCTAGGTAATTTATTTCTATCATACTAGTTGATACCAGTGTTTGCTATGGACCGTGCTTCACGGGTTAGGAGAGTTTTCTAATGTGCCTTACTTAATTCTATGACCTAACAATGTAAGCAAAGGACAAAGTTGACTCATTCATTTATTCTTTCATTTAATTCATTTACCCAATATATTAGTTACGTTTCTAGTTGCTGGGAATATAATAATAAACAAAATCTTCTTCATGAAGCTGATAAATCAGCCCAAGAGCTAGACAGCCCAATGGCAAGTAAGGTTGAGCTCAATGAAGCAGAATGAGATGACTGAAAAGGATGCTTTAGGTAGGGAGTCAGGAAAGACTTCTTTTAGAAAATGACATAAAAGCCATGTGACTCTCTATAGAAAGACTGTCGCCGGAATAAGGAAGAGCATATGCAAAGACCCTAAGAAAAACATGTACCTAAGGTTGTTGAGGAAGAACAAAAGACCAGAGAAGCTAGAGCACAGTGAGTAAGGGGGAGGTGTTAGATATCTCTGAGACCTAGGTCATGCAGGACAAACAGACCACAGTGACGCCAGATGCTCTCCACCACGCTTCTACCAACCATCTTAGTCTTGCACGGGTTCATCTGAATTAAGAAAATGTTTTTTAAAAACATTTTTACCATATAGGTCTTTTTTTTTTTTTAATCTGAGACATGGTAAGCTAATCTCCAATGCATTCAATTGCACAATCATCTGCAAAGTTGAAATACAAACCTAGGCATCCCTGGCTCTAAAGTCCATTCCATTTTGTTACACCACTAAGGTATAGTTAGAACAGCTGAATTCACCCTAACAAAGTGTTACTGTATTATATGCTATGGCTGTAAAAAAGACAGGGAACCCACCCTCAAAGGTCAGAGAGACTACAATACTAGGACAGAAAGATGCACAAGCAAATAATTACTATTCACTGTGATAGAAGTGATGCATAGCTGGGCATGGTGGCTCATGACTGTAATCCCAGCTCTTTGGGAGTCCAAGACAAGAGGATTGCCTGAGCCCAAGAGTTCGAGACCATCCTGGGCAACATGGTGAGACTGCATCTCTACAATACATTTAAAAAATTAGCCAGGGGTGGTTGTGTGCCTATAGTACCAGCTACTCGGGAGGCAGAGGCAAGAGGATTGCCTGATCCCAGCAGGTCAGGCTGAGGTAGACTTGACGTGCCACTGCACCATAGTCTGGGTGACAGAGTGAGAATCCAACTTAAAAAAAAAAAAAAGTGATGCGTGTATGAGGGACAGCACAGAGAAGAAATTGATTATCTCTGTTTAGATGTTTAAAAGAACAAGAACTAAACCTGAATGGGTTTTAAATAAGAGATAATGAAAGAAAGGAGGGTGAAATATCTAGTGCAAAAGTATGAAGTCATGGAGAACATGACCTGAAGAGAAAATTGCAAATAATTACCAGTGGTTTAGAAGCAGGACTGGAGTCCAGCCTGGTGGCATGTGTCATTGTGGCAACCCAGCTGGCTTCTACTTTGGGGTCAGTGTCCTCCTTACTGACCAATGCGGAGTCTGTACCATAATTGAATATGTTAATGCCACTCCATAGCAATTAGCACTGAGACTGAAGAGATAGGCAAGGGTGAGATTATTGATGCCATGACAGCCATTTGCCACCAAAGAGAGATAAAAATAAATAAAAGAAGAAAATTGGGGGGAAAATATGCTGCCTAAGTATGTTTTCTTTTAGCATAACACAATGGAAATAAAATATGTCTCTGAAGATTTTTTTTTTTAGTTTGTCAAAGAGTGTTAGATGATTTTAGAGATGAAGAGAACTGTCTGAAGGTGTTGAGGTGTCAAGATAATACTTTTTAGAATATAATACTTTAAAAGTCCATCCTTTTTTGATTAGTCCAGATTGATTGCCATATTTTAAAGAATTTCTTGGCATGTTTTTGATGGGAAGTTGGTAATTACAATGATTACACTTTAACCTTTCTATTTCAGTATTTCTTTGCTATGCTGGTTCTTGATTATCTTATGATTTTTAAGTTAATTTTATCACATCTTTAGTTGTATGAAGATGAAGATCAACCTTCTAGTAAACAAGTAAAAGTATAATGGATAGTTGCTATCTCTTTTCTCTCTCTTCCCTTACCACCTTTCACGTTATAAGTTGTTTTTCCTTCCTGGAGCTATAAGATAAGCAAATATGAGAACAGGCTGGCACATTTCTCTGGCCATCAAAACAATTTAAGCTTTGCATTTTAATGGCTTTTTCTGCTACTGAAGACTTAGCAGAGAATTATTATTATTATTATTATTGTTTCTGCTTTTGTTTACTTAAAAAAATTAAAGCTAAAGTAATTAGCTTTCAATCATGTCATAGTAAGCCTCTGAAACTTAGAGATATTTTCTTAAGTTAAAATTTTTCTTGTGACAACTTATCCTGCTGCTATATAGATGTGTTTATTTTAAGAGGTAAGGCAAAAGTTAATAAGCTCAGCTTGTCAGTAAAAATTGATACTTTGAAGTGTTTATAATATCTCATCTCTGTTTACACCTTACTCAACAATCTCCCGTGTTTGCCACATGCAAAAATATTTTTACTTTTACTCCAATTAAATCTCTAAATGAATACACATTTTCCCCCAATGTGTTGAATTGTGTGTTCTAACTAGAAATGGCAAGTTTATGAAGGCTGCCAAAATGTATACACTCATTAATTCTTGCATGCTGAGTGGTTATCCATCTGAGGATGGGATATACACAATTTACAACCTTAAAATCCTCCCAAGAAATTGCAAAGCTATTTTAAAGTTGACTGAGCAGTTGTAAATACAATGATTTGACGAAGATTTGCAGAGAAATGGTAATGAAGATTCTGATGTTTATTCTGTTCTTTGACCATTGCAGATTAAAGAACACCTTGCTAAGGGGCAGCGAATGCTGGCTGGTGATGGCATGTCCCAGGTGACCAAGACCCTGCTGGATTTAACTCAGAGGAAAAATTTCTATGCAGGCGATCTTTTGATGTCGGTAGAAATCCTGAGAAATGTGACAGACACATTTAAAAGGGCAAGTTACATCCCTGCGTCTGATGGTGTCCAGGTAAGGGAGACAAGCCCATGAAAGAAAAGACTAGTAGAGATGAGACACACTAGTAGCCCCAGGAGGCCAGGGCAGCCTCCCTGGAGGCAGCCTGGCCTGGAGGAAGACATGCAGGTTGTGCCTAATGTGAGCTCTAGAAATGACCCCATTCCCTTCGTCATCCTTTCCCTCAGGGTCCTCACCATAAAATGCCCATATTACACATCAAGGGGAGACTGAAGGAGAACATGTGTGAAGTGCTTTGAGCCCTCAGATAAAAGGCACTCAGTAAAGTCCAGGTGGTGTCGGGGAGCCTTTATTCCCACATTTAATATCACCATCTTGCCATAGGAGACTATTAAAAGCACATTAAGCATAATGAAAGCACATTAACTATAACATGCAAAGAAGACATAGTTTAAGGTTTGTTTAGAGGGAAAATAATATTTAATTTTGTGTAACCATTGCCTAAAATACGAGGCAAATACAGAATTGTTCTGGTTGAGAAACTAGGAAATTCAATAATAACTCCTCACAGCATATTTTTTCTTGCCACGAAAGACTTTTCAAGCAACACCATTTATTTCCATAATAAAGTTTAAGTACGCACCAATTTCAGTATTGCCTTTGCCATTAAAACAAAGCACGTGGAATGGCAAATGAAGCATATTTAACGCCACTTTCTAGTTGCACTTCAGATTAACTCTTTTTGCGCTGTAGACTGAAAGATACTCCTGCCAAGAATGCTGAGTTGATTTCTGCATTTTGAGCATACTCTTCTTGTATTCTCTGCCTAAAGTTCATTAAAATAAAGGTTTGGCAAAACTCCCAGATTAGGTATTTTTTTCTTTCAGACTACTCTTCATTTGTTTTATTTGCATTTCACTTGGAAAATACAAGGATTGTCTTTTGTTTGCTTGTTTTTGTTTTGTTCTGTTGCTTTTTTTTTGTTTAGTTTGCTGCTTTTTTGTGGTTTTTCATTTTGTTTTAATTAACTATTGGGGGGAAGAGGAAAAGAAGGCTTTTTGGAATCATGGAACCATTCATAGATAATACTGATATCCTGATTTGTACAGACGTGCATCTATTGCTAAAATTATATGCATACACCACTGCAAGTAACTGCTATGAAAATCGTCGGTGCTGCGCTCTATATTATATCACCAGGGTCCATTTCTAAAATTGTAATGTTAAAAGTATATGTGGAGGTAGAGGAAGATAACCACCATTTGAGCATTCTCAAGTAGCTTTTTTTCGTACAAAGAATGAAACAGTTTTTTCTAATTTTAAAACATTAATAAAGTAACAAAGTTCAGCTTTTCTCAGCAGTTATAAAATACTGCTATTGGCATTTATATTTAAAAACAACATCTAAAGTTGTTGACACAAAGTGCAAGTTATAGTTCCAAAAAGAAAATTCTCATTCTTTTGTTTGCAGTTGAAACACCAGGCAAAGTGTTCTTGCACTAAATTATCCCTAACTCTCAAATGTGTAGAGCTTTAAGACTTTGAGGTGCTGAAGTTCAAGAAATTGAGATTACCAGGCTATATTTGGGATGTATTTTGATTAAGCTAATTATTGGGGTACATGGACTCAATGAACATAACCAAATTTTTAGTCATGGACATTAACTGGTTTTACTTAAATAGAGCAATTTCACTAATTATTTTGTTGTCATTTTAGGTCAGTCAAAAACAAGGTTTCAGCCGGGCTCGGTGGCTCAGCCTGTAATCCCGCGCCTTTGGGAGGCTGAGGTGAGTGGATTGCCTGAGCCCGCGGGTTCGAGACCCGCCTGGGCAGGCGAGACCTCATCTGTACAATAAATAAAAAAAAATTAGCCGGGCATGGTAGCGCGTGCCTGTAATTCCGGCCACTTGGAAGGCTGAGGCGGAAGGATCGCCGGAGCCCAGCAGGTCGAGGCTGCGATGGCCGGGAGCGGTCACTGCACTCCAGTCTGGGCGACAGAGTGAGACTCCAACTCAAAAAAAAAAAAAAAAGAAAAAATAGGTTTCTCTGTTTCCATCCTACTTTCTCATCAAAGAAAGTGCTAACAGAGTCCTAAGTACATTGGTGTTCCTGTCATTCCCTTGCAAATGCCAGCTGCATTTTCCTGTGTCATCAACTTTTCTGGTGTCTTTCAGGCATCTGGAATGTCCTCCTCTTCTGAAATCCCTTCTTCTTCCATCTCTACCCATCAAAATCCTAGTTCAACTCTAGTAAGCCTTTCTGTATGCCAGAACACTGAGCCCCATCTCCCTATGAAAATGATCATTCTTGTCCCTGAAATTTCAGAGATCTCTGTACTTCTTGTATTTGTCTGCTTTGCTTCATTGTAAACTCTCGTATATAGCCTTAATCAATATTCCTCATACCTGAAATTGCATATATGTATTGTCTTCTTTGCTTCATTGTAAACTCTAGTATATAACCTTAATCAATATTTCTCATACCTCACAATGCCTCTGTTTTTTGTCATCTCCAAGGGCTTTGGACATCTCTAATTGGCTCATGCCTCAAGATTACTCTGACATAAACTAAATTAATTTTGTATTCCAAATGTTGTTGCATCTTCCACTTTCTTTGTAGAATAACTGTCCCTAGGCTAGAATGGAAATGCTGTCTTGACTTTTCTCTTTTCTTTCTTCCCTCCTGAGTCTGTCTACACAAGGCCCTATCCATCCATTCTTTCCTCTCTTCCCATTATCCTAGGTCAGCCCCTGATGACTTCGACCTGTTTCACTCTGGATGCTCTTCCTTTTGATCCTCCTTCACACATTGACCTATAGCCTGTCCATGCTGTACACTGTGGTACTATTAGTTGTCCTGAGACAGCTCTGACTATGTCACTTTTTACCCAAATACCTACATTGGAGCTTTGGGGCCACCCCATAAACAACAACTCAAAGTCTCCATCTTGGAATCTCAGACACTCCGTACGTGTGGCTTGCCCTTCTTTCCAGCCCCACACATGAACCCTCTCCTGATTCCTGAAGGCACTGTATGTCCCTGGCTCTGGCTTTTTCTTCCTCTGTGCTCTCAGACTGACTTGGTCTATCTCAGTCTTCCCAAGTAAGCTCTTGGTCCTCTGGGTCTCTAGATTCCAACAGCATTTTTTTAAACTTTATTTTATCTTATGAATGTGGAGTACAAGTTAGGATTAGGTACATAAGTATTCTACACGCAGGTGAAGTTTGGGCCTTCGACTGGTCCTCTCTTCTCTTGGTTTAGGACCAGGGACCTTTTGTGTTATTGTGTGCCACACCCCCTTCTTTCCTCCAACAGAATTTTCTTCCCTAGATCTCTTTCTGTCTTGGGTCATGAGCACATCTTTGAAAATGAAGACATTTTTCTGATCCATCTTTAGACCAGCCCAAGCCCCAGCCCCTCTCTCCCAAATGAGATTTAGCATAGAATCCTAACTACAGATGGTGTTCAACTAATGTTTGCTGAATTAGTTAACAACAAAATTAATAATCAGAGAGGTACAGTTGAGCTTCTTTCAACCTTGTTATTTGCCCCTAGAAAATGATGAGTAAAAACCAAATAAAGGTTAAGTAAAGCTATTTAAAGAGAATATATTCTCTTAAATGCAGTTATGTGCAAGGTATTTTATCTAAAGTGGCTAGCAATGCTGTATTCAATACAAAAATTGATATGATATGCTGCTGAAAGAGACATAACTTAACTGTATAGACACAGAATGGCTATAGGAGCAAGATCATAAGAAAAGAATGGACATCTGGTTAGTAAATTATGAAATGTACTCCATCACATACACACATGCACATGCAGATACAAGTTGGTGCATATATTTTTTTTCTACTGGAAATCAAACAAATTAAACTGTGAAGACCTTGAGAGAATTAGAAGGCTTTCAAAATGACTCTGATACTATTACAAATTAAGAACATAGGAACTGGCATTATTCATCCTAACCCATGAGATCCTTCTCTTTTTTCAAATGACTCCTGTAATTAGCATTTTTTTAAAAATTATTTTTATTTGAGATTCAGGGGTACACGTGCATGTGTTACATGGACATATTGTGTATTGGTGAGAATTGGGTCTCAGGTAGCCCGTTCCCCAGATAGTGAACGGTGTACTCGATGGGTAATTTCTGAACCCTGACCCCTGTTCCCATCTTCCTTCTTATTGATATCCCCAGTGTCTTTTATTTCCATCTTTGTGGTCATTTAACTTCCGCATATGAGTGAGAACATGTGGTGTTCATTTTTTTGTTTCTATGTCAGTTCACGTAGGGTGATGATCTCTAACTCGATCCATGTTGCTGCATAGGACATGATTTCGTTCTTTTGTGTGTGTGGCTGCATAGTGTTCCATGGTGTATATATACCACATTTTCTTTATTCAGTCAACTGTTGGTGGGCACATAGGTTGGTTCTATGATTTTTTTTATCATGAATAGTGCACAAAAAGCTAATATCATGGTTATTTCTACAAGGCAACTTTTTTGTTGAGGGAAGTGTGGCTCTTTGCAGGAAATTTGTTCACAGAAAATTTTATTCAGCAGAGTTTCCAAATACATCTAAGACATTTTATTCTTGTATCTTTAAATACTATCTATACCTGCTTAATAATCATAGTTCAGTATGTGAGACATTTACATAGATACTTTAAGTGAGTATACTCATAGAACTGAATATTTGCCCATAAAATTTTAAATTATTATTGCTTTTTTCCCCCTACATCAACTCAATCAGGTCTATTTTCAATGTTAGTAAAGCTTTTTTTTTCTATTTCTGACTTTAATTTATAAAAAGTTTACTTTAATGCTGCTTGACAGCATCATAAATCAGAATACTGTTTTCATCTTAAGAAATTAATAAAATTATGAAGTTAAAATTTCCCCAGATTATATACCCTACTGAGAGACAGCATACAATTACAAGAGCCACCTGAATTTTCCATTTTGGGAATTAATGTCCTCTTTTATTAAGAGCAATCATGTGTTGCCACTAGCAATGAAAAAAAGAGCAAGCAAAATATATAACCCTTATGCTTTTCTTAAACCAAAAGAGTACACAACTTTTTCATGTCAAATGAAGACAATTAGGACTTAAAAACTTTATAGTATGAATTTTCAGAAGTAAAAATTTTAATTACCATTAATTTTATAGAAAAATGCATGACTGAATCCCAAAAGTATCTCTTTACTAAATCGACACCAAGTTCCATTAAAACGGACATAATTACTTCAGTAAGGAACAGAGTAACCACAGAGCAGGGCTGTTTCCTTTTATTTATTACTCTGTCTTCCTGAAGTTTTTTCACTCTAATATACAACTGCTCTGTATTATGATTATACCCATTAAAAAGCATATATGTGTTACTCATTGCTTGTTTTTAATACCAAACTTGAAATAGATCAGTAAAGAGTGAAGAAACAAAAGAAACAACTTATGAGATTGTTTATAGTATAAACTGGTGAGTGTTGTGGGTCATGACTGTAATCACAGCACTTTGAGAGATGAAGGTTGGAGGGTTGCTTGAGGCCAGGAGTTTGAGACCAGCCTGGGCAACATAGCAAGATTCCATCTCTACAAAAAATAATTTAAGAAAAATTGATACTGTAAACTAGCCAGTTAGCCACTGAGAAGATCTCCAAGAGGTGACTTTAGCACAGCACATGTCTGCTGCACCTGCACCGTCAGCTGTAGAGGTTTTGCCTGGTCAACTGTTTGGTCTAAAGTGAAGCTCTGTTCAAAGTCTTGTTCTTTCCTGAAAGTACCCACCCTTGGGTATAACTGTGAAACTATTTCATTCTGGTTTGGACAATATCAGCTATAATGTACACCGTCATTTTATGCCCACTAAGAACAAAAAGCTACTTTATGAACCTCTACAATACTAAGCTGACTCTCATTTTGAGTTCTACCCTGAGTTGTGAGATATTAATTTTTTTAAAATACACTTTTATGTCTTGGAAAGATAAACCATAGTAATAATCTCTTTTTGGATACTAGCACAGCATATTCCAAAGACTCTTTCCTTCAGGCATATTTCTTTCCAAGCCTTTGCACTTGGTCATACCTCCAAGGCTCTACTTGTTATAGCTTTTCCTTTTCCAATCTGACATATGTTTCTTTAAGATACAAATCAAATATCTTTTTTTTTCTCAAAAATCTTCTCACCAAATCCCAGGCAGAAATTTTTTTTCCCACTTCTCTGGGCTTTTGCAATCTCATAAGCATGCCTACTATAGCACTGTCACATATAACATTGGAATGATTGTTTCTAGGTCTGCCTCCAGCAGTAAATTTTAAGTTTGTTGAGATTATTTTGTCCCTAGGGCTTAGTCTGGTACTTGAAGCATAGTAGAGACTCAACTGTTTGGTGAAATATTTAATGAGTAAATAAGGGATAAATAATTAATAAATAGTAATATTTGAGGGATTCACACTGCTTTACAGAAAAGTGCCCTGAACATCCAATTATTAGAGAGAGAAAGAGAAAAACTTATTCATTTGCTTTTGTTTCTGTTTTTGTTTACTGGCCACTGGAAAATTGATACTGAGTCTGATTCTATCCATAGAAGGATTGAATTTGCACTGTTCACATCAGAAACTTTAAAATTTGACAAAATTGTATATCAATTCAAATTCCAGATTGTCTAGCAACTAACACATTACTTAGTCTTTATCTTATGTCTTCATCCCCCTCCCAAAAAAGGAAGAGATAATAGTAAGTTAATTCTCATTATTTGTGGTAGTTTCATTCTATAAAATTACAGCAAACACTGTACCTAATTAACAAAAACTCAACCACCACTCCTAGAAATACAAGATTATGGTCCTTTGAGAATCTGGTCACTACATTTTCATCAGCCAATCAAAATAACCCTGTTTTATGTGTGTTTCCGTTTTTTTAAAAAAAAGACACCTTATTTAGCATATATTATTGATACGCTGACATAGAACTCACAACCCATAGCACCATACCTCATGCCTAAACAAAGTTTAATACATGTATTTTCTATATAAAGCACAGCCCACCTTTCTTGTGCTTGAGTTCTTCACCACTATCCTGGGCCATTTTAAACAATGAAATCACCAACAGAAAGCACAAAAAATATTAAAACATGGCACTAAACAGACCATGAAAAGAACACCTGTTTATAATGTGAGGCCTGAAACAAAACTGCAGAGCCTCAGCTGGTAACATGCATATTGGATAACTCAACATTTCACCACTCTGCACATGTCCACATTTGATGTGAATTTTGATTTTGAGACTACAAATAAATTTTAGCAAGTAGGTATATTCAGAAATACAGAATCTGTGAATAATGAAGAGTGACTGTATCTGTTTTCCATGGATGTTGTGAGGGTCAGAGGTAGCACAGGTTAAATATGTAATGTTCCACACATATTTGTTAATTTCCTGGCATGTCGCAGGTACTATAAATGTGATTACTGCTAGTGTTGTAATTACTAACATAAAAGTAAAAGATGTACCTTGTTCTCAAGCTACTTTCAATATCATTGAAGAAAAAGATAACTTACTGAATGAGGCTGGACTGGAGCGATACAAGTCAGTGTGTCCCACTTCTAGGAACTTTAGAAATATCCAGGTCTGAACTGCAGGAGTATGGAAAGAAGTCATGGGACAGCTAGGACTTGAGACAGAATTTGGAGAATGGAGTTAGGCACAGAAACACTTGATAAGTCCTCAAACTATTCAGAAACATAGACATGGTATGAGATGGCACGTTCATTAGACAACATTTTGTGGAAATGGGATGCATGTGGGAAATGCAGATCATGAAGACAGGAAGGTTAAGGATAAAGAGAAAGAATTTGGACCTGATTCTCATCCATGGAGATGTCTGGGAGAGACCTAGAGGTGGGAAAAGAAGACAGCATGTCCTGTTGGAAAAGAGGGAGAAGATCTATTGATGAAACAAGAATAAGGCCCTAGAGACAGTAGAGATTTGGGAGATGAAGAGAGAAAATATTGGAAAGAATACACATGTGGAAGTGTCCACACAAACCCAATACTTGTCTGAATGCAAAGACCAGTCTCTACTCAGGCATCCTCTTCCTCTTAGACACACTTCTGTTGGTCTAACTTAGTGTTTTCCAAACGTTTTAGACTGTGATTCAATGTAAGACACACAGTTACATTACTATCTAAATGAAAATTCTAGCTTTCTAAAATAATATTTACCTTACTATGTGTAATACACTCTAGCGTTTTCTATTCTTTTGTATTTCATTAAGAAAAATTGATCATAACCTTTGAGCTGTGCAGGACAGTAACTTGCACCTGACAATCACTCCATTATAAACACAGTCTCCTTCTTCTATTGCTTCCCAGCCTGGGAGAATTCTGCAGTGTTTCTCTGTGGTTGAGAAAGACTTACATAGCTAGCATCATTTTCCAGGAAGTACTTAAACCTCATCTTTATTATAAATGTAGAAATAAGAAATTCAACAACAAATAACTTTCTTAACTGGGTGGAATATTAAGCAACAAATCTTGCTTCATCAAATCCACATAATTTAATCCTACCATGAACACAATCTCAAAGATGGTCACGGCCTGAGAGAAACTAGTAAGGCCAAGGGAAGAGTATGGTGAATACCCCCCCACAATCAAGTGGGAAGGGGACAGAAGGCAAGGGGATCTCAAGAAAATGTGTGGGATGACCTGTCTACTAGCAAATGCCATGTGACATAAATAAATGACTTGGATTGAGTTAAAAAGTACAATAAAACCTAGGCAGGTAGCTTTATCCTTTCAGAATCCCCCATTATTTTCTTCAGAGTCAAAAAAATATTGAGATTTGCATTAGCAAAATGTACAGATGGTTTTCTGTTGTGATCCCTTTTATTATCAGTGGTTTTCATGTTTTAAAAAGTTGTTATTTAAGTATGTATTGGTTTGCTAGATCTGCCATAACAAATACCACAGACGAGGTGGCTTCAACAACAGATACTCATATCTCCCAGTTGTGGAGGCTGGGTGTTCACCATCAGGGTCCTACAGGACTGGTCTCTCCTGAGGCGTCTCTCTCTGGTGTGCAGATGGCATCTCTCTGTCTTCACACGGTCTCCTTCTTTATGCATTCACATCGCTGGTGTCTCTTTGTGTGATCTAATCTCCCCTTCTTCTGAGGACACCAATCAGATTGGATTGGGGCCCACACTAATGCCCTCTTTCTAGCTTAATTTCCTGTTTAACAACCTTATCTCCAAAGACAATCACGTCTGAGCTACTGGCTGTTAGGGCTTCAACATATAGACTTTGGAGGGGGGTATAGTTCAGCCCACAGCATGGACACTAGGAGGACAGGAGAGTTTTCCTTCGTGAAGCATTATGTGCCAGGAGTCTTCCCCCAGGACCTGCTGGGTTGACTGCCTGTGGTATTGCGAGGGGATAAAGCTGCGCCTTTCTCTGGGTCTCCTCCTCTTCTCTCACTCGGTGGCCCTTAGTTCATCCCCAGGCTTGTGCCAGACTTTAGGGAGCACGCCTTACCCTTTCCCTCACCCATAAAGCATCTGCTGTCTGGATGTGATGGCAGTTTTGCCACATTGAGTCATGGTGTTTTTATAACACTGGCTGCTCTACCAGGCTGTCTCTGGGGGAATAATTTGATTTTATTGTATTTAGTATCACCACTAACATGTTTGCCTTTGTTTGTTTGTTTTTAGTTGAGGGCTCACTCTGTCATCCAGACTGGAGTGTAGTGGCATGATCATGACGATTATGGCTCACCGTAGCCTCAACCTCCTGGGCTCAGGAGATCCTTCCACCTCCAGATTAGCTGGGACTACAAGCGCAAGCCACCACACCTGGATAATTTTTTTTTTGTAGAGACAAGGTCTCGTTATGTTGCCCAGGCTAGTCTCAAACTCCTGGGCTCAAGTGATCCTCCCACCTTAGTCTCCCAAAATGCTGAGATTGCAGGTCCCGTCACCCAGTCACGTTTCATTTTTAAAAAGAGGCCAGGAAAGCAGTGCTGAGCCCATGCCCCAGAGCACTGAAGGCTGGATAGCTTATTCTTTCCACCCAGCCTCCTCCCATCTAGTTCACCTCAAAGCCTGACTTCCTTGCTTCCTCTTGATGGAGTCTGTGATGCTACAGTTAGCTTAGAGACATGGGTAGCATTGCAGCAAAAAATGCCGGTCGGAGCCATTCTGAAACTCCAGAGGTCAAACTCTTGCATCAGGGCAAAGCAATGATATGAGTGTGAAACACAGTCAGTGGTTCCTGGGACAGTGTTCTCATGTCATTCTCAAAATGAGTCAGGACTAAAAGAAATATATATATATTTTATAAAGGTGTCCTTAAAGATTCTGCTTTGTTTTGCCTCCCCCCAAGCTAGTGGCTATCAGGACATATTAGTTTCAATGATCTGTTCTCACATTCCTTTTAATCTGATTCACTGCTGTGGTCAAGCAGAGACATCCAGCCCTGTCCCCTCTGGCCACAGAGCCCGCACTGACCTTGACACCCTTGACCTTCAACGAACCCCTGCCTTTTGTCTCCTAGTTTTCCAGGGGCTCAGATTCTTGCTTCTAAATTATATTCTCCATAGACCTTTGTGCCTGAAACCTGCTAGAAGGCACCTCCTGTGGTAATATCCTGCCTTTCAAGATCCTTGTTGGTTTCAATTGCCAGTGGTCAGTTGATGTGCTGCTTGAATAGATTTTCTGGATACAAGGTTTAAATCATAGTATCATGATGCTTTGTCCTGGTTGATTATGAGTTATTTTGCCTATTCACCTGTTACAAAGAGTAGTTAGAGCATTTCGGGATCTTTTAGTTGTTTTTTATATATAAAAATTAGGGCATCTGGCACAGTGGCTCACGCCTGGAATCCCAGCACTTCAGAAGGCTGAGGCAGGTGGATAGCTTGAGTCCAAAAGTTTGAAACAAGCCTGGGCAACATAGAGAGACTTTGTCTCTACCAAAACTAAAAAATAAATCAGCCGGGCATGGTGTCATGCACCTGTAGTCCCAGCTTCTCAGGAGGCCAGTGCAGGAGGATTGCCTGAGCCCAGTAGTTCGAGTCTGCGGTGAGCTATGATTGTGCCGCCACGCTCCAGCCTGGGCAACAGAATGAGACCCAGGTTAAATTAATTGAATTTAATGGATTTGCTCTTAATGTCATTGATTGATACTTTGTTAAATGGAATACTAAGAAGTAAAGCCACACCCATGTCACAGAGAATGTGTGATCCATGCTTTCATCTATACTATAGATGTGTTCATGGGTTCATATATAACACATGCATATGTCATTAGCCATGTGCATCAAGACTAAAACAATGAAGCCTATTATGCTATATCTTGAATGTCCTGAATTTTTACCTAAAGAATGGTCTGTCTCTCCTTGCTTAATCTTAGCAGTAGAGAGTCGTCTTTTAGGATTTATATTATTCTATAACCTGTCTCTCCTTCTCCTACATATTCTTCTCTCTTACTTATTCCTTTTCCTGTTGAGGTTATCATCATTGCCTTAACTTTGACTTCATCCCATTCCATTCTATTCCTGGGAATCTTAATTTTTGTCTAAAAAGGCTTCAGTTTTCTTTCTGTTCTTCTCCTCCTTCTCCTTCTCCTTCTCCTTCTTCTTCTTTTAGTTGGAGTCTCACTTTGTCACCCAGACTGGAGGGCAGTGGCACACTCCCAGTCACCACAGCCTCAGTGGCACACTCCCAGTCACCACAGCCTCAGTGGCACACTCCCAGTCACCACAGCCTCAGTGGCACACTCCCAGTCACCACAGCCTCAGCCTGCTGATCTCAGGCTATCCTTCCACTTCAGCCTTCCAAGTAGCTGGAACTATAGGCACGTCCTACCATGCCCAGCTAAAAAGGCTCCAGTTTTAACTCAGTCCATTATTCACAAATTTTACTGTTTGAGCTTGTCTTGTAATTAAACCTTCCCATTGGTCCTCTTCTCTTAACTAGATGGTAGATTTCTCAAACTCAACTTGAGCAAAACTAAGCTCACTATCTCTTTTCTCAATGCTGCTCTGCTTAGATGGTAGTCAGTGTGGCCAACTCCTCACCGTACTCAACCAGCAGGGCTAGGAACCAACGACCGAGCTTTGATTCTGGACTTCTCCATGCAACCTGTCATCATGTTGTTTCCTAAAACAAGGTTCTATCATCTCCGACCTCAATCTTTAAGTCAAGCTACTTTCCAACCATCCTGTTTTCTCTCTTATTCCTACATATGCATACTTTATTATTTTTCACTCAGCAACCAACTCTAGACTTTTTATATTTTTCATGAAACTCCTGTCATATAACCATTATGAAATCAAAGCCTCACTTTATCTGACTCCAATCTATCATTTTCATCCTACATGTATATCTTCCCTCTCAACCCCACCCAGCCCCCTATTCAAGACCACTCCAGTTACATTGTCTTCTTTTCTGTTTCTCAAACCTGTTCAGACTGTTCTTTACCCAATAATTTTTTACTTTCTCTTCCTCCCTTTTTTTGGTCTGGAGCTCTCTTTCTTGGGTATTTCCATGGTTGTCTACTTCTTATCATTCTAGTTTCTGCTCAGATGCCACCTTCTTAGTAAAGTCATTCCTGCTGACCATCCAATTTAAAGTAGTCTCTCTCTCTCTCTCTCTCTCTCTCTCTCTCTTTCACACACACACACACACACACACACACACACACACACACACACACACATCTCTCCCTGGTCCATTTATAACAAAATACTTAAGACTAGGTTATTTATAAAGAGCAAAAATTTAAAAATTAATTTCTGTTTATGGAGACTAGTAAATCCAAGGTCGAGTCACCAGCATGCTCAGTTGTCTGGTGACGACTGCTGTCTGCTTCCAAGATGGTGCCTTGATGCCACCTTCTCCAAGAGAGAAGGAGCCCTGTGTCTCACACATTGGAAGATGGAGGGGCGTGTTAGCTAAAAACCATGGGCTGCTACTTTTTTTTTTTTTTAATTTATTGTAGAGATGAGGTCTCGCCAAGTTGCCCGGGCAGGTCTCGAACCCATGGGCTCAGGCAATCCACTCACCTCAGCCTCCCAAAGTGCTGGGATTACAGGCTGAGCCACCGAGCCTGGCTGGGATGCCACTTTTATAAGGGCCTTAATTCCATTCACCAGAGAGGACTCCTCATGGCCTAATCAATCACCCGTTAAAGGTCTCACATCTTAGTACTTCACATTGGCAAAACATGAATTTTTGAGGAGCTGCATCGACTGTTGCAATTACTGTCTAAAATTATCTTTTAAAATGTATGTACTTTTTGCCTCTCTTCCCCCAATAGAGTGTAAGTTCTGCGAGAGCAGGAACTCTTATGTGTCTTGATCACTGTGGTGCCCTCAGCACTTAGAAAAGTGACCCGTGTAGAGAAGGCTTTCAGTAACTACCACATACATAATCAAAACAGGCCTGCTTTCTAAAGTGTCTAGCATGGTTTGCCTCACTTTTCCATTCCCTCGTCTACTGCTTTCCTTTAGGCCTTTATACTCATTCCATTGGGCAGAGCCCCTTCCCTTTCATGCCACGGTTACTTCTATAGCTCTCCTTATGCCATCCCTTTGCTGAACAAAGCAGCACTTGTTCTGCCCAACGCATCTGCCAGAAAGTAAGGTAGGGTAGTGATGCTCCAGGAGGGCTCTCTGTGCTTGACTCATGGGTTTCTGGGGGAGGAGGTGCCTTCCTTGGTCATTGCTGCACGTGCGGCTGAAGACCAGGTTCTAACAGCCACAGTTGCTTCCTGCGGTCCTACGGCTTCTCAAAAGTATGCATCTGTACTCAAGGTTGCCCTCGTGACTTCACATGCTGTTGAAAACAAGAAGTGTCTGATCCTGTATTTTTACTCAAGATAATCAATTTTCTTATCTACACATGTCATATCTCATTCCCTGGACATATTGGGAGCCCAGAAGACATCGGAGGTATCACTAGTCAAGGAGTAGGTTAACTTAGAAAGGGATTGCACACTATTTATAAACCCTTTATTGTTTTTTATTTTATTTTATTTTTTAATGCCATTAGTGCTGAACTCATTGCCTTACAAACAGGGGACCTGCAGTTCATTCATTTTAAATATTTGAGTATTGACACTGCTATGCCTTATGCTGGGGGGGTGCAAGAGTGAACAAAACAGACATGATCCCAACTAGTAGAGGGAAAATCCCCAAACCAATCAATCATCACACAAATAAATCACCTTTTTTAAATGTGATACACTTCGAAAGAAGGTGAGAAAGTACAATGAAAGACAAAACATCAGATCCTGTATACTTTGGGAGGAGGTGGTGATCAGATCAAGTCTTTTTGAGGAAACTGCATCTAATTCTAGATGTGGAGGAGGAACAAAGTTCTTTGAGTAAAGAACAGGATGTATAGCAGCCCAAGAAAGGGAGAAGCACATATACGGGTTGCCAAGCATGGCAGAAAAGAGTCGGGGAGCATGAAGAAGCCTGGTGTGCCTGAGTATAGAGAGGATAGGGCAGGATAGCATGAGATGGAGTTGGAGAGACAAGGAGAGGCTGGATTATGCATCCTGAAAGCCATCGAGTGCTCTCTAGACTGGGGGGTCAATGATCTATCCTTTGCGAGGCATTCTCCTCCTAATGGCTTCTCCTTACTTTCTTGTTGAACTGTTAAGCCTCTCTTATGGTTCCCTGTATTTCTAGTCAGGATCACACAATTCCCTTTGGCACCCTCAGCTCTACAATATTACATTTTGTCCCTTAGGGCTGGTCTGTGTTCATGGCTGCCCAAGCATTTTGCTGCTTAAGATGAAGGAAACTCACTTATTTTCTGTGGCTCAGATATCTGACACCACCAGCCTAGCCTATAGCTCTATTTCCATGGAAATAAGAACTCAGCAAAAGCTAAATTCTACTCTCATTGCCTTATTCACAGCAGCCCATCCATTTAAAATATTTTAGCACTGGCATGCTGTTGTGTCTTTCGCTGGACACTGGAAGCACAAGAGTGAAAAAACAGAAATAATCCCAATTAGATTATGAACTAGTAGAGGGAAAAGCCCTAAACACTTCATCACAAAATAAGTCATAATTTCTAAATTTGATGTATAGTTACTAAAAAAATGTATATAATCCATAAGAAATTGCCAAGTGGAAGCCAATCAGAAGTAAACCGAAATATTTATGTTTTCCATTTTTTAAAAATGTCCTTTTATCTCAGATGGTCACATCTCAAACCTGGACTTTGAATGTCACAGAAGCGTTTGTGCTTCTGTCATAGCATGTATTTACTGCTCCAATTTTCCTAATACCTTCTGCAAAAAAAAAGAACAAGAGTCACACCTCTTCGGCCTTTGTGTCCCACACTGTGCTTCTCATGTTGTGGGCATCTGATGGTAATTGCACTGAGCCCCCTATCCCCCAGCAGAGCATATTCTCAGAAAGGAGAGGTTTCTGCTGAACATATAATGTTAGTTCAGAGTTAGTGGAAAGTCAGTTCTGGGCTTTATGTATTGCTGAGAGAGGAAGCAACATTAAAAGCGGGAGAAGGGAGAGTTGCCCGTTATGAAACTATCAGCATTACCAGTGCATATTGGTTATGATGTGACTCTAAATACAAATCATCCAGTCAGTCATCAAAAATATACAACATAAAGGGAATAATGTCATAAAGGCGACATATATATAGCACTTCCATGTGTCAGGCGCTGCATGAAGAATGAGCTACAGCATCAGGTGGCTATGATTACCCTTGCTTTACAGATGAAAGAAATAAAGCATAGGTGGCCAACATCTGCCCAGAACCACACAGTTAATAGCCGATGGAGAAAATTTTAAACCTGGTTTTCCTAGTTTAAGCTTCCAGATAATTCAGACTCTGCCAAGGACACTCAATTTTTCAAATCAGTCTAGGTCATGGTGATCAAGGCTAGTTGTTTAAAAACCCCACAAAGCAAAACAAAATCTACTATAAAGTGCCTCTTGGGGTCTGACATTAGTGACTTAATCCATACATCATCAAAAGAGAGATATTATCTCCATTAGCAGAGCTCTTAGAGAGCTCTAGCAAGTTGTAGCTCTGCCACCCTGGATGCAACTTCATACTTTCTTCAAAAATGCAATCAAGTGGCCTGAAACGCTGTAAGACCCATATTTAAAAGACCACTCTGTTTGGTTCTGTTCTGTTTATCAATCTGATAGTGTAGCAAATGTCAAAGTGAATTAATAAATATACGTATAATATATAACCACATAATATATATTAATAAATATCTGTATCAACGTGTATGAGCAAGTTAGAGCAAACTCAAAAAATGGTGCTGAGTCTTATTAGAAAAGCAGAGGACTGGGAATCTGCCTAGGGAAAGGGGGTACACCTCATCAACAAGGGTACCTGCATAATGAATATTTGTATACCTAACCCTGAATTGTACCCCACAACTTTAAAATAAAAAATTTAAAAGTTAAAAAAAAAAGAAAATCTGAGGTGTCTCACACCTGTAATCCCAGCACTTTGGGAAGCCGAGGCAGGAAGATCACCTGAGGCCAGGAGTTTGAAACCAGCCTGAGCAACATAGTGAGACCTTGACTGTAGGAATAAAAAATAAAAAATAAACTGGGTGTGGTGGCACGTGCCTGTAGCCCCAGCTACTCAGGAGGCTGAGAGGGGAGGATTGTTTGAGGTCCAGGCTGCTGTGAGCTATGATTGTACCACTGCACTCCAGCCTGGGTGACAAAGAAAGACCCTGTCTGAGGGGTACTGTCTTTGTAACTTAATTATTTCCTTTAACTTAGTATTTTATTACATATCTGCTATGGGCAGTCATTATATGCTGAGGATACACCAATGAGCAAGAAAGACACAGTTTCCCCGTAAGTGTATCCCCTACCCTTCCCCCCTCCACTTTAAGTAGTCCATTCGCTACAACAGTCGGGGCACTTCTGATTACTCCAAAATCTAGTCAATAGTGATATCAGAGGATAACTTTACACTGTTCTGCCTTCCCACAGTTCCATGTATTAGCCTTGGAGAACAATGTTGGGTTAGTTTAATGCACATTTTAATACTTTCCCATTTTTTATGTATTCCTTTTGGTGATTTAATAAAACTGAACTCTGAGTATGTTATTTTCATCAAAGCATTATGTATATGCAGTGGCCTTCATGTACAGCCAGGAATCACTGACCCACTGTCAGTAAAACATGCTCTGTGAAATGTTTTCTCAGAAATGAAGATGCACTTGCACAAATTGCTTTCCATCCTCTTGGTGTTTCTTGTTAGCAGCAGCGTGCATTTTATGTGAAAGCTGGCAGAGGTTAGGATGCAGACCAAGGTCACAGCCCTCTGCATAGCTAACTGGCACGTGAAGGGGTAAAACCTGCAACTTGTGCTTCATTAGACCCTGTCCCCTACTGAGTTAACCAGCCATGGGCAATGGCAGAACTCTGAAGGTTAATTCTTTCTGCCCATAGGTAGAGTTACAGCTCAATGGACTAAACCCTTAAAATGTTAACACTCCAAGCAGGAAATTTTAAGTGAGATAAATGACTGGTAGTGCAGAAAGGTTAAACGAATTGAAAATGGATCTAAAACAGACTTGCAGATTTTTCAAGAGTTGCATGAAATATTCTGGAACTTTTGTAGAGGTTATGACTCAAATCATGATCTAACCATGTGATTGCCAGGAACTATTAAAATAAATAGCAAAAATAGGGCAATTAAATATAGATACTAACAGCTTCAAACCACAAGAAAAGAGGAAATGAAGCAGCTTTCTTGTTTTTTTTTCCCCCAAAAAACACCCAAATGAATTTATATGAAATTAACTCAAGTGTCTGTTTTGAGGAGCTAGATAAGGAGGAAGACTTATGCGACTAACGAATTATAATCATTTCCGCCCTCAGGGATGGTTCTGGTCTAAGCTCATGTATCATGTGAAACAGGGCTCCTGCGACATGCAGGTCAGTCAGTTAGAGACAGATTCGAGGACACCCCAAGCAGCCACCAACTATGTATCTCAGACAAGTATCACACCTTCCCTGGGGTTCTGTGAATCCAGGTCCCTACTCTTCTCCAATAAGCACCCTGGTCTTCCTCTCCAAGCTCCTGTGTCTTGGTGGCACAGTGTGATATGAGAGGACAAAATCTTTCTCTGGTTAAAACCTCTCACGTTTGAGATAAACACAAAAAGTTGAACTGAATGGAGTTCAGTGTGTCCACAGGAAATAAACAATCAACATCAAAATGTACTTTTATGGCCAGGCGTGGTAGCTCATGCCTGCAATCCCAGCATTTTGGGAGACTGAGGCAGGAGGATTGCTTGAACCAAGGAGTTCAAGACCAGCCTGGGCAACATAGGGAGACCCCGTCTTTACAAAAAACTCAAAAAATTAGTGAGAATGGTGGTGCATGCCTGTAGTCCTAGCTACTTGGGAGACTGAGCGGGAAGATTGCTTGAATCCAGGTGACTGAGGCTGGGGTGAGCTGTAATCACACTGCTGCACTCCAGCCTGGGGACAGAGTGAGACCTTGACTCAAAAAAAAAAAAAAAATGCCTTCTTACATGGAAAGGGAAAACCGGCAACTCATCTGGGTACTGTTAGGTAAACATAAAGCCACAGGCCAACAACAGAGGATGCGAATGAGGCAAGGGCTTGGAGCTTTAATAGGAGAATGGTACTACTCATTCCTCCATGTTGTTTGGGGATGATAGTCAGAGGGGTAGAGAGTAGTTGTTTGAAAGCAGCTATGATCGACTGAGTACTTATTATAGACTATATTCCAGGAGCTTACAAAATTTCAGTTAATATTTGCAATAGGTGGTTGTAAAAGTACATTACAGTAGCCAGGGAGGACAGAGCCAGGATTCCAGCTGAGGGACCCTGTCTTGTCCCAGCTTTGCCCATAGTCCACAGTCTTACTGTCATGTTCTTTCATCCAACACTCTAAGTAGAAATCTTATGACATTAACAGGACACCTTGTAATAAGACCCAGATAGGTGATGTTCACTACAGAAGGGACAAAATTTATTTGTATGGACGAATTATGCAGTGCTATTACAGAGTAGAACACAGAGATCATAATGGAAAAATAATTGCCAGTGAAAGTTTTTATTTTACCTATTCTGACCTCTTCTGAAGGTGTAGAAATAAAGTTATGTAAAAACTCTAGAATTATGGTGCTGAAAAGGGGCCACGGAAATCTTCTAGAAAAATATGTTAGGGTCATGAGGCAATAATGCAAAGTCTATAAAGTCTATATGCCTTTACCGCAGACGCAGCCCAAATGGATGTTTTCAAAAAGTATATTCCCTCATGTAATATTAAACCTTTTATCTAATTTAATTTACAGAACTTCTTTCAAATAGTTAGCAACCTTCTAGATGAAGAAAACAAGGAAAAATGGGAGGATGCACAGCAGGTAAGTTTGGGTAAAATGAAGTGAATTAAATCGACTGTAAGAAATATGTGAAGAAATCAGTGACATGCTATTTCAAGAATGTAAATGGAGATTTCTAAAAGTCAGTCTAAGTTATAGCCTAGTAATTTTAGGAAAAACAAATGCTCTTTTACTATATCAGTCTATGGAAGAAATCATGTTTATGCATATGAAAAAAGTTTAAGTAACTTAAAACTTTAATGAATGAATAACTAATAACTATAGGCCTTATGAATAGGTCTCCTTCTTATCTACGGACTATAGGAAAAACAGCAAATCTAAAAGCACATATCTCAAATAAACTATGAGGTATTGACTAGTAAAATGATTTGCATTTACTATAATGCTCCATATAATCTGGATCTTTTTTAGTCAAAACCAAGAATTGTAAAAATGAGATCACATAAAATTCGTATTCAATTCATCCTCTTTTTGTTATTCCTTATCAGTGTAGCAAGTGGCCTTATTTGTTTAGTTGTTGTTTGTAAATGCCCTGCAATTCCATTTTTGCTATGCTAACTATATACAGTTAGTCACTTTTTAAAAATTGAATTATAGGAAAGGTTAGAGGTCAAGAAGAAAGAATAATTATGGTTTTAAAAATCTCACGGACATTTAATTTAACTGAATGTTAAACTTCTTTAAGTTTTCTACTTGACCCTTATTAAAAATCCCAAGTAAATAAGACAATCTTGAAGAGAAAAAAAGAATGATATTGGCTGAGGTTCAGACTTTTTTCTATATTCATGTTCTGGGCTTTCAGGAGTACAGCTCTATTCCATTGTGATCTAAAAACAGTCCAGTGAGGCGCTACCTCATTAGAAGGTACAAATTTTGTGCTTCTGGCCACAGCAAGAAAAAAAAGAAATTCTTTCCTTGGTTCAAGACTCTGAATGTGTCTTTTTCTATGAGTTTGAATTATATATTTGTCCTTGGGTTTTTTCTGGAGGACAGCCCCTTTCATTCACTGTAAGATGGTGTCTTTCCTTAGAATACAGCTGCAGAGGCTAAGCACATCTTTCTAGAATGCTGAGACTATTAATTATGGATATATTTAGAACAAGTGTATAATACCCCATTTAAAACAAGACTGAAATTCATCAGATGGCGTTTACTGTGAGGGCCCAACTTTAACAAATAATAAATGCTGGGAGAACTTCTTGTCAAAAAATCCTGAATTCATAACCTGTCTAGTTACTTGCAATTTTGAACTAGCTATATTCTTAAGTTTAAAATATGATATTTTTAATGGTAATTATCTTTAGCACTGTCCTAAAAAATACTTATATGAAATTGAAAAAACATCTGCTTTGTAGTTTTTACTAAAAAGTAGTGTCACGAATACAGTCACATGGTAAATGGGTCTCCAAGTCTGTGGCACTAAGAATGGACACCTTGGAAATAAGTACTGTTTACAACCTACCAGAGATAATCCTTGTGGGTTCCTTTGTGTCATTTTAGAGGAATAGCCTCAACAAAACCAAATACAAAACAGAGCTCTATGTGCGTTTGGAAAATTAGCTGAGTATAATGGTGACTATTGATATCAGAAAGAGTTTACAAGCAAAATTACTCTTTTGAATAGTCATTTCAGATTTGTTAGTTACCCATCAGCCTGAGTTATGAAGGATAAAACTATGTTCAGATAAAGTATCCTGATAAAATATAGTATATTAAAGTAAAAATAAAAAACTATACTCTATATAGCACTCTTTTACACACTACTATTATGGCTGAAATTGAGAAATCCAATCAGTCAAGATCAGCCTTTTTAGTCATGGATCTTGTCCTGTATTCCTTTGTTAAACTTGATGTGTCCCTAGAGCAGGTGTAAGAAAGCTACAGCCAGTGAGCTGAAACCAGCCTGATGCCTATTTTGTTAATCACAATTTGAAATATTATAACCGCTCCCATTCATTCACTTATTCTCCCATCCAAGTACTAGCCAGGCCCGACCCTGCTTAGTTTCTGAAATCAGACAAGATTGGGCACATTGAGGGAGGTTGGCTACAGACTCATTCACGTATTCTCTATGTATGACTGCTTTGGTGCAACGACAGAGTTGAGTTGTTCCAACAGAGATCCCATGTTCTGCAAAGTCTAAAATAATCACTGTCTACAAACAGAAAAAGTTTGCACCCGCTGCTCTGTAAATTTGACTACTGTGGGAGATATATAATTTAAAACATCTGCCAACCTCAAAAAAACCCTTCCTCAAAGGTGCAAGAAAAAAAAAATAGCCCTTTTATTATTGAATAAGCACTAAGCCAGAATGTAATGTATATCATAGGCGATCTGCTAAGAGATGGCAAAGACAGAAAGAAACCTCACCCTGTATACAGCCTGACAGATACACTCCATTTCATACATGTCCTCGAGATAAACAGTAACTAGTCCTGGAGTTAGAGGACTCAAGAGCACCATTTGTCACACATAGTTCATCCTAAATTCACTTGATAATTAGGGACGACCATCTTGCTAGTTAATTAGCTTTATTCAAAGAAGAAAATGAGCTTCTTACATATTTTTGACTGGAGGTAGCTTTACAGCTTAAAGCATGGCTCCAGTGGCCTCTGAGATTAGGCCTCTAGCCGCCACGGTGAGAGAGATAGGATACTATCTCACCCTATGCTTGCCTTTCAAGAGAGACATTCCTGAAACTTTAGGCTTACAGGAGGCTGTTTCTATTTTGAAAAGGCTTACATGCATTGCAAAGAGGCAAAGAAAGAACTGGGCAGTGACTAGTTGTCTGAGACAAATGTGCTAAGCAAAAGGAGCAGTAGGATTGGGGGAGGGAGAAGTCTGTTTCCTTATTTTCAACAGGAAAAATAAGTCTCCTATTTTAATTTGTATTTATGCGTACACTATACACACTCATATACACATGCACCTACACAAGGAAGGGAGAAAAATACAGTCATACAGGAAACTTTAGTGATAACAAAAACGTTACACACATTCTTGGAAGTGGGATGATGAACTTTCAGAATTTATAGTTAGTGACTGAAAATGTAACTGAGAAACAGGATTTATCCCTCAAGTCTTTTTGAAATTTAGAAATTGCAACTATCTCTGCTCTACATGTCTGAGTATAATACAGTTGTTCATGTCTTCAAGGACATGTGAGTGAATGTCTTGGGGCTGATGTTAGGTGGGCACAGCCACAGCCCTGTGAAATTCATGTGCCTCTGTTTCTTCAGCTCCCGCTGTGTGTTTTCTTGCCTTTCAGAATGTCCCTTTCTTTTCTGCACTGGCCTTTGCAAATACAAAGCAGCTAGAAGTCCCTAATCCACTTAATGCTTCACGGCTGGAAGATGCAGTAGGGCTCAATGGCTACAAGAAATTAGCCTAACTTCAAAGAGTTTTCTGCTCTAATGTGGTTTTATAATGCAGGCTGAATTTATGAGCGTATGGGTTACACATGCTAAAATTCATGTGACCTTTTAAATGGCCTTCACATTCCATACAGTGTGAACTATTGCCAGAATCAGGTTGTCTTTAAGTAAACACTCATCCACGTGAACCATGTGAGGTGCTGTGATATTGAGAAAAACACTTTGACCAGAGAGGAAGAGAGTCCTGTGGGTGGGTAGGTAGGTAGATAGTGAGTAAATGGATGGATAGGTGGATAGATGGATGGATGGATGGATGGACAGACGGATGGACAGAGAGGAGAGAGCTTCAACTACCATCAAAGATATAATATGGCCTTAGGTATATTGTTTAACCTCTTTGAGCCTCTGTTTTTTCTGATGTAAAATATGGGTAATAATCTCACAGGTTTGTCTTGTATTTGTACATATAAAGTACCTGCAACTAGAGTTATTATCATAATCCTAAAATTACTGCTCTTATCCATACAATGATTATTATAAGTATCAAAAATTAATGCTTACTTCGAATATTTATTTATTATGCAATATATTTAGTAGTTTGTAAGTCTAATAATTGTTTTTTCCTGGGTTTTTCATATAGATGCTAATCTGAAAATGTAAGGAGTCTAATTTCAGTGTTTGTCCTATGCTGCAGTTACATTTAAGTGATGGAAAGAGCCCATCAAAAGTGAAGTCATGCTGTTTCTGAATTGACAGTCTGTTAAATATTTTGAGTTTCCTTAGATTTATAAGGGATTAATCACTGTATCATATCTTTTCAAAGTTCTTGCTGTGTGACACCTGGTGTCATTCTCAACTGTTAATTCAAAAAAAACAGCTATTGCCAGTTGCAAATTTTTTTCAAATAAAACAGAGCTCATTTGTGACCTTATTATGTAGGTTTTAAAAATTCCAGTTAAGATGGGGCTCGGTGGCTCAGCCTGTAATCCCGCACCTTTGGGAAGCTGAGGTGAGTGGATTGCCTGAGCCCGTGAGTTTGAAACCCTCTTGGGCAACTTGGCGAAACCTCATCTCTACAAAAAATCAAAATGTATCGGGTGTGGTAGCACACACCTGTAGTTCCAGCTACTTGGAAGGCTGAGGCGGAAGGATCGCCGGAGTCCAGCAGGTCGAGGTTGGTCCAGTCTGAGTGACAGAGTGAGACTCCAACTGAAAAAAAAAAAGTTCCAATTATATATCCCATTATATGGTATGTGTAGATTTTTTATTCTGTCTCACCTTTGCTTTTTTTTTAGATTTATCCAGGCTCGATAGAGTTAATGCAGGTGATTGAAGATTTTATACACATTGTTGGAATGGGGATGATGGACTTTCAGAATTCATACCTAATGACTGGAAATGTAGGTAAGAAATAGGATTTTTTTCCTAAAATATTTCTGAAATTAAAAAAATTGCAAGTATCTGCACCATACATATCCAAGTGTAACATCCATTGTTTATATCTTTAAGAATATGTGTGGCTCAGCCTGTAATCCCGTGCCTTTGGGAGGCTGAGGTGAGTGGATTGCCTGAGCCCACGGGTTCGAGACCCGCCTGGGCAACTTGACGAGACCTCATCTCTACAATAAATAAAAAAATTAGCCGGGCGTGGTGGCGCGCACCTGTAATTCCAGCTACCCGGAAGGCTGAGGCAGAAGGATTGCTGGAGCCCAGCAGGTCAAGGCTGTGGTGGCCAGGAATGGCCACTGCTCTCCAGTCTGGGTGACAGAGTGAGACTCCAACTCAAAAAAAAAAAAAAATAATGAATATGTGAGTAAATATATTATGGATACTCAGTATCTGACTTTTAAGGGCCCAACTGCATGTAACACACACACACACGTAAACATGCATGTGTCTCTATCTTCATGCATTTGTATAAAGGTCTATAGCCTGCTTGTGTGTATCTGTACCTATATGTGTACAGGGTAATATGTACTTATTTTTTCATTTACTATGTGCTCATTGCTAACCAATCTAATTTTGAATATTATATGCTGGTAATTTTGAGGAAAAAATGAGTCTTCCTCATCTTTCACCCATTGTTCTTGAGGACGCCAAGTAGCTTTCTCACTCTCACTAGGCTCCAAGCAGGTATGTGTGTCTTCTCTGTGTGTCATGGATACTTCAGAACACCTTTGAGGGTTGTGTGATGGCACCGCTGCCAGTTCCCTGAGTACCTTCCAGTATCGGGGACTTGCTCAGGTCTCTCTGTTGTGGATTTTATAAGGCAACAACCATCATATTAATCAGATGACTATTTATCTCTGTAGTTAAAAATGAACAAGTGCAAAGAAATAGTCTTCTTAGTTATACACACTGAATTGACACAGGTTTACGGTTTTCTCATTTCCTCAAACTCCCTCTCATGATGGTACTGTGATTCAGAAAGATTTTCTTTCATTTGTTATGCTTTAATAGTCTTCACATAAAAACCACTGGACAACAGATAAGATTGTCTTTAAATAAACATATTTTACCCATATTCTTACTCACATATGTTTAAGGTTCTGTTTCTGAAATAGAAAGAGACCTACACTAGTGAGGGAATTAACTAGGATGGTGTCAACTGTTACAAAACTTTTTTTTATGATTAAGAGTTTTGGTGGTTTATTTTGCACATGATTTCTGCTGAAGGTCCTTAAATCTTATAGGAACTCATTTTATCCAAAGATGTCTTCTACCAGGGTGGCCTCAGATTACACAGGTTTATAGCTAACCACTGGAAATATTCTTCAGTTGAGGAACGTCTATGAAATGGAGTTCTCAAAAGTCTGAAGACGTATTGGTGCCCACATTTCCCTTTCATGCAACACAGGTGTGAGGCCTATATTGGGGGCCTTAATGCATCTTCTGAGTCAGTGTGATGACACAGACTTGTCCAGAGTGGGTATCCAGCAGACTGAGTCAGCTCACTAATGGAGTGAGCTGACCCTTCTATGAACCATGAGAGAAAAAAGACCCAAGATAGTATTTGTGTTGAAGGATGAATTCAGAAACCAAATAAAATCCAAATTGAATGTCTATTGTAAGAGTTTCTAGACAGAGAAAAGAAAGCAAGTCTGGAGGAAAGGTGCAGAAGGGTGGGCCAGTGAGTTTTAGGGGACACAGATAGAAGAACCTAGAGAGAGTCCAGAGACACTCATCATTACAGCCAGAACCACTTTCCTAAGAGACATGTGACCTCTTTGGTGAATGGGAAAGGGTTATGAAGGGGGCTGCGCCAGATTGGACAAAATAATTTACAAGTAAAATTGGGACAGAAAAACAAAGAACTGTTGCTTTCTTCTTCTTTTTGTAAGTTAACATCTAATTCTAAAAGGCATTTATTGTTGATTACTTCAAATATCAATCCAGAGACTGACACTGTAGTCTGGGGACAGAAGCTGAGACCTATTCTTTATAATATCCAGGAGTTTTTCAAAATGTATCCACTAGATCCAATTAAGTAATAATAACTGACTATTAATTAGTAATCACTTGCTGTCGGTTCTCTTCATGTTATCCAATTCAATAGTATATTTATATATAAAGCAGGATTATACTCTTTTGTCTGATTTTCCAGTGTTTTTGAACAAGGTCATGCATAGAGAATATTTTATAGTGGCAAACTATGAAGTATGGGAGTTGGCACTTATTCATCTTACATCCTAAGTCCAACTATTAATTATCCAATACAGTCTTCATCCTACTGAGCAGACGCATGTGCAAGGACACGTGCACACACAGCATGTGAGAGATGAGGGACACTAGGCAACTGACAAAGGTTACTTATTCCTTATGGCCATTTTCTTTGCAGTGTGTTAGATAAAGACGACGTCAAGAGCTTCAAAAGATCTTAATGTGCTTTGGAGAGATTCTGAATTATTTTTCATAAAGCCTACATGCCTAGTCACCTGTACTTTAGATAATAAGTTCCTAAAGAAAGGAAAAGAGTTGAACAGCCAAAAAATACATGCCAAAGGGACCATACGATTTAATAAAAGACTCTCAGAACCTCACTAATAGCTTATTTTATTTCAACTTTAGATACAGTTTCAGCATTTCTATTTTCTGGTTACTGATTTAGATAGAATGAGTTGGAAACAGACAGTGCTATTAGAGGCACACGTATAGACAATAGAATAGATGAATGTTGAAATAAAAAGGAAAAAGCAATGCCAAGTGACTCCTTAAGCCTCATTTTTGAGAGCATTAGTTTTAAGACTTTGGATAATAATTTTTGTTTAAAAACATGGCTTTAATTCATAAGGGTAAAAGTTTCCATAGTCTGATTAAAATGGTTGAAAAAGGATTAGCATATTTTAGAAAGATTTTCTTCAAAAATAGTTCAAATGAAAGTTTGAAGCTTCTTTTATATGAAGAATGTACCCACTTATATCAGCTTTTGATGAATGAAATGTTCTTATGTGATTAAAAAATCTATGAACATTTTGGTGTTGTGCCTGCATGTACATTTTTGTAGAGAGCAAGTCCACAGCTTTGATCTATTTTTTTAAAGATTTATGATCTCAAAAATTTTAATACAGACTTGGAAAAAATAGTTCTACAAACAAAAATGTTAAGCCAATGCATTTGTAAAATTATTGAGCATCAATGGAATACTTATTTTTCATATTATATATGCATATGATATTTAAATTAGACACATGAAAACTAAATACACAAATTAATGAGCACTTACTAAAGACTGAACACTGCTAAATAGTTTATATAATTACTGTATAATGAATGTATGAAAGAATACATAAGAAAATTGATATGTTACAGAGATATTTCAATTTTTGATATGACTCTTTTATTGTAGAACTGTATTCTAGCAATTCTAAATATGCTACATAAGTGGGGGTTTTTTATTATAGAGATGTGGGGTACAATTCAGGGTTAGGTATATAAACATTAATCATGCAGGTACTCTTGTTGTGAGGTATGCCCCTCCCTCCCCTAGCAGTTTTCCTCAACTGCCAATCCCACCCCCCTCCCCTGACTGTTTTCCACTACTGTCAATCACTTATAGCATTATAATTGCTCAAGGTCCATTTATGAGTGAGAACATATGGAACTCTGTTCTTTGTTTCTGTGATAAATCACTGAGTATGATACACCCCAAATCCATCCAAGTTGCTGCAAAGTCCATATATTTGTCCTTCTTTATGGCTGCATAATATTCCATTGTATATATGTAGTAAGTGAGTTTTGTCTTAGAAAAAGAAATGACTTCTTCAATGTATCCACAATTTTTAAAAATTATTATTATCAATTAGGTCTGGAGGGCCATATCTGTTTTATGTGGAAGCAAATATTTCGTTTGATCGTAATCCATAATATTTAACTAGATAAGTTTGTTAGGTGTCAGATAAACAAAAACTAATAGAGTTCCTTTTTAAAAAGTTAATTTTCTTCAACAAAAAAGAAAGATTTTTTTCCTCAATGAAATTATTATTTGAAGAGTTATTTAAACTCGCCGTTTGTGCTTTCCACATACTTTCCCTTCGGCCCCTGGCAGCCCAACATTTCCCTTATCATGTTCCTGAAACTCCTGTTGGAAATGCATACTGGAAACTCCAGCTGCCAATGAAATCTCTTCTATGTTTATTCCTCACATCCTCTGTGCCTTGGCGACCACTATCTCTTTCTCAAAACTATCCATTCCTTTAATGCTTTTGTAGCTAGGACAGTATAAAATATAATTAAGGGATACAAATTAGACTCATGGCTTGGAAGTATTTGGATTTTTTGGAGGCAACAACATAAAACAAAAAACAAGGATGAAAGTAAGTTATTTTGAGGCACAGCTGTTTGCAGTTGCAAAAACAAAATAGAAAGTGTGAGATTGGAATGATTAGAGTGACAGGGCAAGTGAATGGAGCTCTCTTGTCCTAAGATCATCTCAAGTTCCAGTGGTAGGTCTTATAGGTTTTTGTTTGTTTGTTTTGTTTTTGATTTGGGGGCTCACTATGTCACTTGGACTGTTGTGCAGTAGCACAATCACAGCTCACCACAGCCTCAGACTCTCTGGGCTCAGGTAATCCTTCTGCCTCAGCCTCCCGAGTAACTGAGGCTACAAGACTGTGCCACTATGCCTGGGTAAATTTAAAAAAAAATTTTTTTAAAGACAAGGTCTTGCTATTCTGGCTATTCTCAAACCCCTGGCCTCACATGATCTTCCCACCTTGGCCTCCCAAAGTGTTGGGATTACAGATGTGAGCCACCACACCTGGTCTATAGTTTTTATTATATATTTAGTTATGTATTATCTACAATGAGTTTATGAAATATATTTGGTATATTTATTGCTAAGGATAGCCTATTCTTTAGAAATTAATTGTTTTAGTTTGGACATTCCTTGGACTGAATTCAAGGAAAATCAGTAAAGAGTTACTAGCCCACAATGTTCAATTAAAAACAAAAAGAATTGATATCTTACTGTCAGCAAAACCTTTACTAAATGATTCAGGTCATTAAAGTAAATGACTAATTCTAGCCTGCAAGAAAAGTGCAATCTAGTTGTAGACATAAAAGAACTACATAAATAAATAAATATCAAGTATATTTTGGTATGTGTCATGTAAGCCAAATATGAATGGCTCATTCCAGGAGATGTTCTGTGTAAGGATCAAGAAATATTTCTTAGAGAAGGAAGCATGTAATGCAGACTTTGAAGGATGACTGGATTGTTGACAATTCAGCATGAAGTAGAGTGCGTAATGAATAAATGGCTACTTTCCAGAACTTTCTGTTAGCAAAGATGGTATAGAAATATAAAAGTTAAGATTGTATTTAGGGGATACGTAGTCTATTTTGATAAAAACACATATGTATGGAAGTGAAGTAAAATTGGAGAGACGTGGAAACATGGTTCTGAATTCTGAAGAAAATAGGCAGTCACTGAAGCTTGACCTGATGAGAGTTGTGCTGTGGTAGAACATATGTTAGAGCAGAAAATAGAATGTATTGAAATTGAGAAAGACTATAAACACAGTTAGGGTAAATATAGTTAGAAGACTTTCAATAGTCATCCTTGTAGGTGATACTAAAGAGATGAATTAGTGGTAGTAAAAACAGGAAACAAAATGTAGGTATGAATTTAGGAACCTGTTTCAGGCTAAAATTAATAGGATTCTGTAACTGACTGGTGTGTGAGAGAAAATGGAGAGACTGTGGTTACACTTATCCAACAAATATTCGAGAGTATCTTTCACATGTTAATATTTATTATATTTATTTATATTTATTATTATATTTATTAATATTTAGAATAATATTTCACATGTTAATATTTATTCATATGAATAGTGAATAACTAAAATGAGATCTTCAGTTTGTTAGAGAAGTCAAATCTATGTGCATACTTGAAAGTCAACTACATAAAATGATAATTGAAGTCATAAACTTTTAAAAAATTATCAATACAATAATAAGAGAGGCTGAGTATAGTGGCTAATGCCTGTAATTCCAGCACTTTGGGAGGTAAAAGAGAGAGGATTGCATGAGCCCAGGGATTCATAACCAGCCTGGGTAAATTGGCAAGACTTTGTCTCTCCAATAAATTTAAAAATAGCCAGGCATAGTGGCATGTGCCTGTAGCTGCGGCTACTTGGAAGGTTGAGGCAGAAGGATTGCCTGAGCCCAGCAGGTTGAGGCTGTGGTGGCTCTGAGTGTGCTACTGCACTCCAGCCTTAGCAACAGTGAGATTCTGACTCAAAATAAAATAAAATAAAATAAAGAAGAGACATTTATATTTAAAAACAAATAATCAGGATTGGTGTCAGAGAAAATGATTAAAGGTAGTTGCTATAACAGGTTCTAGGATAAGGCAGTTTAAAATTAGTGTCATATACTTAGTACGAGGGAGAGAACATTTCAAAATGAATTCCCTACTTAATATCAATTGCTGATAAAGTCCAGTGTGTTTGATTTTTTAAAAATCATATGTGATTATCAATGGTATGACAAATATTTTCTAGAAAAAGTGTAGACACAGTGAACAATATCTAAATCTCCAAGTTATTCAGGTGGACACAATGGATTGAAACATTGATCCATTGAAATGAAATATTTTGATACCGTTATCTCCATGAATTTGCTTTGCAAAGACGAATGTTGCTATACTCACTTATGAGGGGAGACCCAAAAAACCCAGAATTATCTTACGAAGGGTGAGCCCCTTGTAGTTCAGGCTACCCCTGCTAGGTTGGTGTTCTAAGAACCCATCGGCATCAGTGTACCAGCTAGCATTGTTGTGAGAAGCTGCGTTTGACTTCAGTGAATTTGCGGGGAGGGATTCTTTTGACCTTTTGACATGTTTACCCATTTCATGATGGGTGATTGACTAACCCACACAACGCTGTGTTCAGCAGTTTTTGACCAAAAATGGCACGTTCCCCATGACTCACCCTTCTCTTCACCCAGTCTTGCCCTGAGCAACATTTTTTGTCTTCCAAGATGAAAAAAGTCCTTAAAGGGAAACATTTTGCCAATGTAGAAGAGGTGAAACAAAAAAAACTAGATGCACCAAAAGGCATTAGAATTGACAAGTTAAAACACTGTTTTGAGCAGTGGAAAAAGTGTCCCCATAGGTATTTTGCAATAAACAAAGAGTACTTTGATGGTGATTGAAATTTAAACATGTAAGAATAAATGCACATTTTCTTTTTTTTATTATTATAAAGATGTGGGGTGTAATTCAGGGTTAGCTATACAAACATTGATTATTACCCTTGTAGACAAGGTGTGCTCCTCCCTCCCCTAGCAGTTTTGCATAACTACCAACCCCACCCCACCTCCCCTGACAGTTTCCCACTACTACCAATCCCTTTCTTATATTATTACAATTAAATACACATTTTCATATAAGTAAATTCCTGGGGTTTTTGGGTCTCCCATCGTATAGCTATCTTATAGACTTCTTCCTTAGGAATTATTTGAAGATGACAACATCAAATAAAAAGGAAATACTTTTTAGGCTAACAATGTCTCTAAATATTATAATGTTATAATTATTAGTTTTAAGAAATTTTAAAAGTTATTCTGATGTGCAAAGCATAGTGATATAAGATTCTGAAAAGCATAGTTTTAGTTCTTCTCCAGTAATCTGATAAGACCAGTGACTTAAAACTATTAAAGGTAAGATTTTTATTTTTTTTTTTTTGGCAAAGCTAAATATCACTGCCTCTTCTTGATTTAGCAAATATGAAATACTGGGTTTTTGAGATTGAACATTCACACTTGATATTTTCTGAAATTGAATCCAAATGCAATCTGATTAATGGTGTTATTACTTACGTTCCATGGTAAACCTAATCATTTATTTGGTAGAATATCTTATGCTTCAATTGAGAAGCCCATTTTTAAGCTAGTGACATTTTACAAAGAGGAGCCTTTTCTCTCTAGGCTTGTTTTTTTCCATCAGTTTTTTCCATTAGTTTTGTAATTCACACATCTCCATCTTTTGCTTAACTTCCTGTCATTAAAAATAAAACTCTTGCAGTCAGTTAACACCAAGACTGAACAGTACACATTTAACATCTTTTTTGTTTATTGGTAGCTCTGACGTTGGTTCAGTCAGCTCAATTTGAGTCTAGAGGTGTTAGGTTCTACCTCTGCCTCTGGCTTTTTACCACTCTTTCTAGACTAAAGCAAGTGTGCATTTTTCTGTAGATTAGAAAGCAACGACAGTAGCAAAAAACCCTAAAAATACCCACTTCCTTATTGTAGGAATTTACTGGCTTTCTTACAAAAATAAATAGGGGCCGGACTTGGTGGCTCAGCCTGCAATCCCAGCACTTTGGGAGGTCGAGGAGAGTGGATTGCCTGAGCCCATGGGTTCAAGACCAGCCTGGGCAAGTTAGTGAGACCTCTTCTCTACAATAAATAAGAAATTAGCTGGGCATGGTGGCATGTGCCTGTAGTTCTGGCTACTTGGAAGGCTGAGACTGAAGAATTGCTAGAGCCCAGTAGGTTGACGCTGGGGTGGCCAAGAGTGTACCACTGCACTCCAGCCTGGGTGACAGGGTGAGACTCCAACTCAAAAAGAAAAAAAAGAAAACAGAAAGTAAATAGTTCAAACATAATTTTAAATTCTAACTTGGAATGATATGTAGCACTTTGAGTGCTTAGATTTCTTCTCATTTAATAGGAATTATCTCTTGATGTTTACTAGGACCCACTTATTCCAAAGGGTTGGGGAGGTGTTGGAAGTACAACAGAGACAGTATTGAAGGTTCCTTTCAGACCCTGGCAGAAGCAGGCAAGACAAAACCCTTAGGGTGTGGGTGGGCTTTCCTCCACCCAGCTGAGCTCCGGGTTAAGGTGGTGCTCATGTTAGTATAGTAGGTTGGTAATGATTGGTGGACTTACCTGACTGGAAGAGGGCTCAGGTACTCATTCAGAAAATTTGTACCGTGTTCTGTTCCAGTTTCTGAGGATTTCTCAGTGAACAAGTTAGACATGCTTCTTGCTCTCCTGCAACTCGTGTTTTCTATTAGAGAGGCAGATACCAAACAATTGCCATCTAACATGCCCAGGGTTATCATTATTATGGAGAGTAAACTCTATATATCATTACTATGTAGAGCAAACCAGCAGGGTAAGAGACAGAGAGTCAAGGGAGGAGTGTCCCTTCAGGAAAGATGGTCAGGGAAGTCCTCACATCCTCCATGGTGAGGAATTGGAGTGTCAAGGTTCCTGTCAGGCCCTGGCACGAGCAGGCAAGACAAGGCCCTAAGGGTGCAGGTGGGCTGTCCTCCATCCAGGAGAGAGCTCTGGGTTAAGGTGGTCCTCATATGAGTGTAGTAGGTTGGTAATGATTGGTGGACTTATCAGGGATGATGGTCAGAGAAGACCTCACATCCAGGGTGAGGGACAAGGAGTCAAAGGAGGAGAGTTACTTCAGGGAAGATGGTCAGTGAAGGCCTCACATCTGTCATGGTGAGGGACAGAGTGTCATCTGAAAAATGTCACTTCAGGAAGAATGATCAAGGAAGGCTCCTCACCCTCTAGGGTGTGGGACGGGAGTGTCAAGGGAGGAGTGTCACTTCAGGGAAGATGGTCGGGGAAGTCCTCACACCCTCCACCATGAAATATGGGGAGTCAAAGGAGAAGTATTCCCTTAGGGAGGATGGTCAGGGAGGGAGGTATGAATACCTAAGTCTGTAGAGCATGGGCTGCAGTGATGTGCAGGACAGAATACTTCGACAGAGGAACAGTGAGTGCAGAGGTACTTCGTACATTAGAGGAACTGGAGAAACCCAGGAGGGCACTTGCCTGATGGTCTGAATGGGATGCGAAACCACTGGAGGATTTGAGCAGGAGAATGACATACAGCCGTGTGTCACTTAACAAGAAAGATAACGTTCTAAGAGATATGTCATAGGTGATTTTGTTGAGTGCGAACATCGCAGGGTGAGCTTACACCAACCTAGATGGGTCAACCTACTACGTGGTTGTATGGGACAGCCTGTGGCTCCTAGGCTGTACACCTGTACAGAAGGTTATTGCACTAAATACTCTAGGCAATTGTAACACAGTGGTATTTGTTCATCTAAATATATGTAAACATAGAAAAAGTACAATAAAAATGTGATATAAAAGATTTTTTTAAATGGTCAAAATGAGTAAAACCCTGTCTATGGCGCGTAATTACCATGAGTGGAGTCTGCAGGGCTCTGAGTGAGTCCGTGAGTGAGTGGTGAGTTGTGTGAAAGCCTAGGACGTGATTGTGCTCTACTGCAGACTGTATACACACTGTACAATTAGGCTACGCTACATTTTATTTTAAAATTTTTCTTTCTTCAGTAGCAAATTAACCTTTTTTACTGCAACATGTTTACTTTATAGACTTTCTTTTCAACTTTTTTCCTCTTTTGTACTAGCCCTTAGCTTAAAACACAAATTGCACAGCTTTACAAAATGTTTTTTCTTTCTTTCTATCTTTATTTTCTAAGGTTTTTTTCTGTTGTTTTTTTTTTTAATTTTTGTTAAAAACTAAGACGCAAACACACACCTCAGCCTCATAGGGTTAGGATCATCAACGTCACTGTCTTCACCTCCACACCTCGTCCCACTAGAGAGCCTTCAGGAGCAGCAAACATGCATGGTGCTGTTGTCTCCTGTGATACCAGCACCTGATCATGGAATACCTCCAGAAGGACATACTTGAGGCTGTTTACAGTTAACCTGTTTTTTTGTTGTTGCTGTTAAGTAGAAGGAATGCACCTTAAAACAACAATTAAAAAGTATAGTATAGGAAATATTAGGCAATAGGAAGTTCTCAGCTGCATTACAATTTTATGTGACCACTGTCGTCTATACGTCTGTAGTTGGCCAAAAGGTATTTATGTGGCTCATGACTGTAATCTGGTTTATGTTCTGAAAGGATAATTCTGACTATGGCGTGGAGAATAATAGACGCTAGGGGACATGAGTGAATATGGGGGAGGAGTGAAGTGTTTATTGCCATAGAAAGAGAGAACACAGAGGCTTGGACCAGGTGGCAGTGGAAATAGGGAACAGGGGTCAGCTGCTTGAGATCGGTTTCATAGTTGGCTGGGCATGGTGGCTCACACCTGAAATCCCAGCATTTTGGGAAGCCAAGGCAAGAGGATCACCTAAGACCAGCAGTTTGAGACCAGCCTAGGTAATATAGCAAGTTCCCATCTCTACACAAATAAAAATAAAAAGCATATCTGACAGAGTTTACTCATGGTTAGAAATAGGGTATGAATGAAAGACAGGACTCAAGGAAATGTCTCCACAACTCCTCCAAGAACCCAACTACAGAAGTAAGACAGATTTACTTTCAGAATCTGCTTTGACAACCATTTAGATGTTCTCTAAACTTTAGACTGCCAAGCAAGCTTGTTTTCGATTCTTTTTTATGTATTATCTTTCCTAAATCCAACCAACTACTTTCTCCTGAGGTTTAAGCCTATTTCTACATTTCATTTCTACTGTTCTCAGGGAGACCGAGCAATATTTTGCTTGGATGCCATCAGCATCAGCATCCGCATCCCACTATCCAAATGCTTGGGTAAAAGCCAGAATGAATTTATTCATTAAAATGACTTCATGAAGCTGCACCTCACACTGAGCTTCTAGCTAATGAATGGAGTGAATCCTGCTTTCCTCGTCTCTTTTTTTGTTTCTTCCTCTGTTTGTAAAGTCATGGAGTCTTGAAAATAGAACTCTCTAGTGTCCACCAAGCGCAGCAAGAAACTCATCAGCTCTATTCCACTTTTTAAAACTTTTCTATTTTTATAGGCGTCTAAAATGTAGTATATAAAATTTTAGTATCTAAGGCAGAAAGATTTTTGCCAAGCACCTTTATTTCTACAGTGTAAAAAAAAATCTATTTGTAATAGTACTACTATCATAGTTGCAATCCTGGGCCTTAATATAGAAAACACTGTTCTTGTTATGGTATGTGAAGTTACCAGTAGACATGCATTCTTTTAGAAGTTAACCAGGGTGAAAATAGTTACATCATATTTCCAGGTTTCTTATCTTTTTTGTACAGCCATGCCCAAGGGCACAATTATTCATGGAGTCATTATTAAATAATGCCTATTGTCCCTGAAAAACCCAAATATATTATTCATAGCTATTTTTTCTTGTTTTGAGTAACCACATGCCTTATATATTATTTTCTTTTTCATTTTCTATTTTTTTTAATTTTAAAACAAGATCTCACTATGTTGCCCAGGTTTAATGTCAAGAGCCTCAAACTCCTGGGTTCAAGCGGTTTTCTTGCCTCAGTCGTCAGAATAGCTGAGACTACAGTCACATGCCACCATGCTTGATTTGCCCTAGATCTTTTATATGTTCTTTCTATCTGTCTGTCTGTCTGTCTATCTGTCTAACTACCTAACTACCTACCTATCTACCTATAATCTCTCTATTACTATATTTCAATAGCTTTAGGAGGTACACGTGGTTTTTGATTACTTGTTTGAATTGTATAGTGGTGAAGAAGTCTGAGCTTTAAGAGTGCCACCAACCCTACCAGTGCCCATTGTACCTGATAAGGGTTTTGGGGTTTTTTTTAATCGCTGTCTCCCTTTCCACCCTTCCCCTTCTGTGTCTCTAATGTCCATTATACCATTCTCTATGCCTTTGCAGATATTATCCCTATATTATGCCAATTTCTAGTCCTGAACTTCTGAACTCTTCTCAGAAGTGTCATTTGAGCATAGTATACAGAAAAGGAAAAAAAAAGAAAAAGAAAAAGAAAAACACGCTTTTTCTCCTTTTATTCCTCAGGCTTTCCAAGAAAATTTTTACATCCCATACCCCAAATGAATGCTTTCACAGATATACATAACACAGCCTCACTGCCTGGGTGAGCAAGGCACCCACATGATTTCTGTACCAATGCTTCCCATGCATTTTTTCCTTTTGCATCTTACTAATTGTAAGTTAAACAATTGTTTCATTGTCTTGCTTGGTCAACCACACTGTAACCTACTTCTGTTACATAATGAACTTCCATGTGGCTTTTTTATTATGTGGCTCTAGGGAAATCAGACTCATATATTCTATATTATTACAAGGTAAAATAACTCCTGACCATTTGTTTTCTTTTGTATTCGTATTTTGTATTCATATTTGCCTACTTTATCAGATAATGTAAAATTGTTTTTTGACCAATTACATATTTTTACCTTTCATAAATATATATATATATTTTTGAATCAGGGTCTCACTGTCACCAGGCTAGAGTACAGTGGCACAATCACAGCTCACTGCAGCCTTGACTTATCTTAAGCTCAGGCAAATCCTTCTGCCTCAGTCTCCTGAGTAACTGGGGCTACAGGCACATGGCACCACACATTTTTTTTCTTTTTTTTTGTAGAGATGAAGTCTTGCTATGTTGCCCAGCCTGGTCTTGAACTTCAGGGCTCAAGTGATCCTCCTGCCTTGGCCTACCAAATTGGTGTGATTACAGGCGAAAAACCACCAAGGCTGGCTCATAAATCTTTCAAAACACATCTTAGCTGAGGAAAATGATGTGATTGTTATTTGTTATGCCTTCATTCCCCGTCTTTTAGATTTTATATTTATTGAAAAAATGCTTTAGGTCTAAGGAAACCTAAGGAAGTCTCACAGAACTCAGTGGAAATGATGATAAATAGAACACACAAGTATGTACAGAAGCACTGAGAATGTGAAGAGGAAAAGCAGAAAAAGGTTGACTTCTACCATGGCTGTGCATGTGTTTGAGGAAATAAGTTAAGCCTAAAGTGTGAGACATGTATAACAGAGATGGTGATGGTGATAGTATGTGTACACGTGGCACCTCTTGGTATACCAGACATTGATTGGGAAAGCTGTTGTCAAATACAGTACTGTAACTTCCAAACTTAAGATATCTGGCAAGAAAACAGGTCAAGAATTCTTGAGTTTCTCGTATATTTACACATAGACCAAGCCACAAACATTTGAGTTTTCTTTATTCTCTGTAAAAAAAAAAACAAAAACAAACTTGAACTACAAAAATGTCCCTGGTGACCTCTGTGCCCCAAGGAAGCTATGAAGAGATGCTGTGCATAAAGGGGTTGGTGTTTTGCCTCAGTTGCAGAGATACGGCACATACATTTAACTTGGGAAGGACTCTTAAAAAAGGGATTGAGCAGTCGGGCTCGGTGGCTCAGCCTGTAATCCCACGCTTTGGGAGGCTGAGGTGAGTGAATTGCCTGAGCCCATGGGTTCGAGACCCGCCTGGGCAACTTGGCATCTCTGCAATAAATCAAAAAAGTTAGCCGGGCGTGGTAGCACGCATCTGTAGTTCCAGCTACTGGAAGGCTGAGG
>NW_007249905.1:376590-474807 GCF_000164805.1 Carlito syrichta | reverse complement strand
GACAGAGTGAGACTCGAACTCCAACTCAAAAAAAAAAAAAGAAAGAAAAGGGATTGAGTGAGAGGATCATCTGAGAAACGAAATGGCTATTTCCCTGAAGACCTTGGATCTAAAAGATTTTGCAATTAGAGATCTTCCCCAGGTGACTTCATTCTTAATGTTTGAGAGAAATTCCTTCAGGATCTATCGCTTCACACTCATAAGCATAAATAGGAAGGTAAATCTAAAGCCAACTGAAAACAAATTTTGAATTTTATGAAATATGGCTTCTGATTTTTATTGGTTTATGCAATGCGGTAAGAATTTGAAATCAGTAAAATTAGCATACTATATGCCTTCTTTCCAATTTTGTTCTTCAACTGAATTAGAAGGATGTTACTGTGAGTTTGTGTGAATATGAAAACAATCCTAATTTAACTGTTTCTATGGTAATAATTGCTTATCTCTATGGAAATAGTGGTCTGCCTATATAACAAAAACTTGTGAAGAGAAAAGAAGTATTGACTCCCTTTTAATGTTAAAATTTTGTTTCTATTTTCCTGGTTTCACTTGTTCAAAAGTCTTATTTTGTTTGGTTGTACCAATAAATCTGGGGTAAAGGTTTTCTCTTCTCTGCCTTCTTCACTGAATCCCAGTAAATAAATTGTCTACTGAATTTGAAAGTCGAAAAATCTTATTCAGATTAAAGACTGGTGCTCTTATGTCAATGCAAGCAACATATTTTGTATGTTTTAAAATACGTTGGTTTTAGAGTAGATACATCTGGCTGCAAACATTATCTGGACCTCAGCTAACTGGACTTCAAGTTATTCCTTCTCTAGATTTCTCAGTTTTCTCCCTTCCAAAAACAATAATATCCTCCCAGTAGAGTTGTCATCAAGATGAAAGATAGCTTTTATCTAGCACTTACAAAGGGCCACATGTAGATTCTACTACTCATTTCGTATGTGACTCTCCATAGACCACTGGTTCCCCTGTAAGCAGACTGCTCCTTTAGGGATTTTAAAAGTTCCTACCTAAATTTACTGCCCTACTTTTAAAAAATCTGAATATTACACTTATTGTGTGTTTTACAAAGAAGACCAGGATTCTAGACTTCTAGGCAGATATTATGACTAATCTAGAAAACCGTGTGTACTGTCTGTTTTTAAAAGAGTGTTTTACACAGTTGTCTTCTGTAGTGTAAAGGCAATTAAGGCATACAAAGATTTCAATAGCATTTTGCATTTTGCTATCTTAAGAAGATACTCTTCTGTATATTTCTTTATTATTAATCAGATTCTAGCTCCCTTGAATGATTCATACAAAGACATCTCTGCTTTAATTTTATAATATCTCCTTAGTATGTAGTCCCTCAACTGTTATCTGCAAAATTGTATCAGTTATCTCTGTAGATACATTAAATAACTCTATAACATGGCTATATTTTCTGGAATTTATAAGTGAATTAGCTCATTCTTGTCCTTAACTAAAGTATTTTGGATAGTCAAATATATTCTTATGTTTTTGTAACCTACCTAAAATTTTCACATGAAAAGCTCAACTTTAGAAATGTAAATAATTTGTTATATGGCTAGTTTAACGTGTTTTTTTTTTAAATTTGGTCTTTTTTTTTTTTCCTGTGGCACACATATATAAAAAAATAGGTATGAACATGAGTTTGTATTTTCTAAAATGTTGACCAGTATTTGAACCTGAAATGTAATTGTTTTAGATATCACTAAAATTTATGCCATAAGCTTAAGGAAATAGTAGGGTTTTTTTTTCAATGTTACATTAAAAAGTAAAGATTTTTAAAAAATATACATTAAACTGAATTGAGAATCTTACAATGACAAGATATAAAGGGTTTATCATTTTATTTGCTGAACAATGTTATACTCAAGGCTTAGCTAATGACTATACAGTAGAAAATGACAGTTGTAGGGACTGAACAATTCATAAGAAAATAATTCAAATCAGATAAGAGCTTATATTCCCAAATATAAATTATGAATTCAAATAAAACTTAATCCATTGAAGTTATTAATAGGGCTCTAATATGAAATAGAAATACATAATTGAGATTAAGATACTGAAACATTTTCTTTGTCATATAAAATACTTAATAATCATCTTCACTATACATCTGAGCAAAAGTGTTCCTTTTTGAAATACGAACCTTTTTCTTTTTGAAGACTCTGCATACATTTTCAAGACTTGATTACTTTTTTTCATTCTACTTTTGTTGTTCCCAAACTCATTGTCTGATTATTTGCCTTTTAATTTTTCTATCTCCTACAAATACTTTCCTCATTGTCTTTAAAATGAGATGCTGTTCTTACTAATGAGGATACCCTCTATCATTTTTAAAATGTATTCTGAAAATCTAGACTTTTTAGAAATCATGAAAGTTTAGAAATATAGAATCTTTCTTTTTAAATAATTTCTTAACAGAAAATTAAATATAGTATTTTGTAATATAATTAAGACTACATAGTTAAATCAAACTTATACTTTGTTGGTGTGATCTTTTTAACCACATAAAATTTACTATAGTGAAATAGAATACTCAATTTTATCTTAGAGTATGTGTTTGTATGGGGAGAGAGGAGAGTGAACTATTGTCTGAGATTTTTGTTTGTTTGTGTAATAATGCAAAGAACAAAATTGTTTTATGAACTTTAGTTGCCTTTAATAGTCTGTTGCCTCATATGGGAAATAAATGATGTTTGATACTATAGAGTTGATATAGTAATTATTATATTTCATGAGGCAGTATTTCACTCTGTCATTCAGGCTATGATAATAACTCATTGCAGCCTCAAACTCTTAGGCTCAAGTAGTCCTCCTGCCTCAGTCTCTCAAATAGCTGGGATTACAGACATGTACTACCACACCTGACTAATTTTTGGAAATATTTCTTAAGAGACAGAGTCTCACTGTGTTGCCCAGGCTGGTCCTCAACTCATGGTCTCAAGCTTTATTCCACCTTAGCCTAGTTGTTGAGATTACAGGTGTGAGCCAGCACAACCGGCATGTGTTAATTTTTTTTTTAACAGTCACTCTTTAGTTTGTTTGTATTTTCAGTTGCAAACTCATGATTCTCTACTACAATACCATTAGCATCTAAAGATTGTTTTTGCTTCATAATGATCCAAAATCAGTCTCTACAATGGAATTAATTGCACTTGGTTCAGAGTATGTTGTTAGATCATTTGAGGTAACACACTGGGACCAGCATTTAAATGTTTAGTAAATGCTGTCTTCTAGTATGTTTTTGTCCTTTTTCTTTTCCAAAAAAAAAAGGAAGAAGCTTGGTTTGGTCCACATACCTCAATGCTTCTTATTTTGAAAAAGGCATAGACCTGTAGGTTTTCTTCTGTAAGATGATGTGGCTAAAAGTCTACCAACAAAGCAAGACCTGATGTAGTAATTAGCCATGAAGAGTTGGTGAGAAGGAGAAGGTGCAGTATAACTGAAGAGTGGTTATTGATGGAAGCATCATGACTGAGACATGAGTGATATTAAGGAAGATGTCAGAGACCGAGAGACCTGGAAAGGATATCAAATCTAGACAAATGAAACAGAAAATCTGACCTTGCCTTAGACTGGTGTGGCCATGTGCTCTTTGAGCTATGGCCAGGCCATGTTTTCTTAAATGTTGGCCCACTTCCGAACCTTGGGGAGGTGAATCTCTTCTCTCTCTCTCTCTAATTTAGTTTTTAAATAAGCTATATTTCCTAATCTAAAAATAGAAAACCACTGAGAGTGATCCAATCTATGCTTCAGAGCTAAACTGCCTGCAGCGTGGAAAGTGACTAGGAAAGACACAAGGGTGGGAATAGGACACGTAGTGCATTGCTCTAGCTTAGGTAGGATTTGCTGAGCTAACTAATGTGAGACAGTCAAGGGGGGATAAAAAGACAATGGTTTTTTTTAATTGTAGAGACGAGGTCTGGTCTCAGGCTGGTCTCGAACCTGTAGGCTCAGGCAATCCACTTGCCTCGGCCTCCCAAAGTGCTGGGATTACAGACTGAGCCACTGAACCAAACCTAAAAAGACAATTTTAAGCTTTGTTTAAGAAAACAAATAGTAAGTACTGCAATGAGCTGGATTTAGGGGTTAGGATATAGACATGTCAATATGATATTTACTTATGTAAGCAAATTTGTCTTACATGATCAATATAGTGGTTCTTTAATTCAGTAAATGTATATTGGTCAGAACCCTTAATTTTCTGCCACCAAAACACTTGACTGGTTTCTGGTTTGAGTAAAACATGAATGGAGGTAGCCTTTCATGTAGGTAATATTTTCATGCAGGTAATCTTTTGTATGGGGAAAAATTGCACAGGAAAAGAATATTTTGATGAAAAGTGGGTGGAAATCAAGAGTTAAGCTTGGAATATGTTACACTGGAGATATCTAAAGACATTCAAGGAAAAAGTCTAAGTAGACAGTTCAGTCGAAGGTCTAGATTTCAGAAGAAAATGTCTTATATCCATTCTGCCGACACTTAGATATTTGTGGGAAATGCCTCTCTCACTAGGTTGTAATTCCTTTACATGTAAGGACTGTTTCTCTCTTAATTTTGAATATCCCACGGTATTTTATACAAGACAGAGAATGGTTAAGGTGGCATGTACTGAGTCTTACTATGCGTGAAGAGTGAATTAACTACAGCTAACTTAATCTTCATGAAAGGCTATTGATTTTTACAAATGGTGAAACTGAAGAGCAATTACATGACTTGACACATTTCACAAAGGGAATAGAAAAGTAGGCCTTATTGACTCCAGGGCACGAATTTATCATAATAAATCCCCTGCCTCCTACTAAGCCCTTATTAAACCTCATTAATTTTTAAGTGGACAGTTAGTGTCAAACTTCCTAAATGCTAAGATCCTAGCACACAACAATATATAGGGAAAATGCGTGTCCTTTTGAAGCTTATAGCCTATGTGGGAGGAGAAAAATGAGAAAATCTGTATACAAAACAGGAAGAAAGAATCAAGAGAAATGGGACTTGGATCTCTTTAGGTGGGGTGGTCAGAACAGACCAAGCTAAGGGAAAAATAACTCAGCAGAGTCCCAAGGATAAGATTAAGGAAAGAATGTCCTAGTTAGAAAGGAAAACCCCTCACAGAAAAGAAGAGACCTGTGTATGTTGTTCATGGTCAGAAGACAAGAGTCATGTCTAATATGATGGCAGATACAGATAGGGCCAAGTCATAGAGAAATTGTAGGCCATGGTCTAAGATCTGAATTTTATTCTCAGAGCCCTTGCCAGCTACTGAATTATTTCAAGTAAGGGAAAAACATAATCTGCTTTATATTTTAAAAAGATAACTCTGGTTTCTGAGAAAAGAAGGAATCCAGGGGACTAGAGTAGAATAAAAAAGGTTGTTCTGACAGCTCTTGAATTCACTCAGGTGAGGGATTCTTGTGGCTTGTAGAGGAATATGAAATGATGATTGAGGGAAGTACAGTGATTTAAGACATGTTCCAGAAATAATACTAAGAGGACATGTCGATGAATGGGTTATAGAAATCAGAAGTAAAAGATGACCTTGGGCTTTAGTATAAATGTTTGAGTACATCGTGGCACCTTCTCATAAAATGAAGGAGACTGGGAAGAAGGACTTTGGTGAAAAATCAAGAGTCCTGGCCAATAAACATTTATTGAGCTAAAGAAGTATATAGGTCACATAAAATGATTTTGCATATGTGAGTAATTACTAAATTTCCTGTGTGACCATTCATTTATGAACAATCTATTTTGCTTTCTCAAATAATAGTAGAGTTAGGTAGTTGCAACAGAGGTCTGATGGCTCAAAAAGCAGAAAATATTTATTTTTTGACCCTGTATAGAAAAAGTTTGCCAATGCCTACTATACGAGGGGGCCCTCCCAAAAACTGGAATTATCTTTTGGAGTGTGGGATTCCTGCATTACAGGCTTCACACACTAGGGAGGTGTTCTAGAAACCCATCAGCATCAGTCTACCAGCTAGCATTGCTGTGAAAGGCTGCATTTGGCTTCAGTGAATTTTTTTGTGGTAAACAGGTGATTTGTTCTTTCACCATGGCATCACACCTGCCCAAACTGCACTAAGTGTTCAGTAGTTATTGGCCAAAAACAGCATGACTCCCATGCCCTACCTTCCCTAGTCACTCATTCTCCCCCTGAGAAACTTTCTTGTGTGTGTTTGTTTCCCTGGATTAAAGTTGTCTTCAAAGGGAAACGTTTTGCTGACGTGGAAGAGGTGAAACCAAAAAAATGACAAAAGCACTAAAAGGCATCAAAATTGAAGAATTCAAAAACTGTTGAATAGTGGGAAAAGCATCTTGATAGGTGTATTGCATCAAATGAAAAGTACTTTAACGGTGAAGTTTAAGCATGTACGAATAAATACACAACTTTTTTCTAAATATATTCCAGGTTTTGGGGATCCCCCTTGTAGAGCATGACTTAAAGCTAATTTTAGAATACAGTTTTTATTTTTTAATCCAATGATTCTTCTTCATTCTGCATCATTTTTATAAAGTCTTTGACTCCTTGTAAAGCCATCCTCTCATTATTAAACTACACCTTTCCTAAGCTAGTTTACTGTTGTGGTTTTCCTCTTTCTCTCCCTCATTTCACTCCTTCACTTCTTTACTACCCCCCCTTCTTTCCTCTATCCTCCCTCACTCTCCCCCACTCCTCTCCCAACACTCACCATTTATTTTTGGTGTTTTTCTCTATTTATTTATGGTTGCCCTCTAAAGGCAGATGTCTTCCATGTTACAATTCTTGTTTTTCCTTTCATTTTCTCAATGCCTTTCTAGTTCCCCACCTCACCTCATTGTCTGCCCAGGTGCCAGCTTACCAAAGCAGCCATCTCTACTCAGTGCAGCTTCCCAGCCCTGATTCTTCATTCTCCCTTATCACTTATCATTTCTGATGTTCCATCTAACTTTATGTATTTGTCCTCGTCTGTCTCTCCTCAAATACTATGCAAGTTCTTAAGTACTATGGGTGCAGGGACTTTAACTGTTTGTTCACAGGTGTATTTCCAGTGCGCAAAGCTGTGTCTGGGGTGTAATGGGTTCTCAATCAGTATTTGTTAAATACGTATATCTGTCTCTCTTTAGGAAAGCATATCCATGTCCACATCATTAACTAGTACTTCTAATAAAAAGACATCCAGTCTGCACCTCCGTGTTCTGAATTTGATCATTCTCTAGAATCAGATATTTTAGCCTACAGTTCATTTTCAGACTTTTCTCTGCCTAACTCTCTGCCCTATAATGCAGTGTTTCTATTTCTCTAGGACACTGTAGGCTTCCTCGTCTCATGCCTTTGTTCATGCAATTTCTCCTACTCAGAATGTCCTGCCCTGTCTCTCACTGTGCTGATACCTCTGGGCATTTCAGGAGTTTTCCAGGCTCTGGGTCTGCACAGGCAGCTTCCTCTTCCTTCACTCACACTCATCTGTTAAACCACAGCAGTACAATAGTACTGCTGAGAGAGGCTTTCCCTGGCCAAATAGCCAGGATTCGTGTAGTCAACCATTTCTTTCCTGATGGCACCATCACAGTCTGAAATTACCTGCATTGTCTGTTCACTTACCAGTTGTGTTTGTTCCCCGCTAGACTATGAGCTCTTTAAGGGCAAAGACTTTATGTCTCTTGTTCACTTGCTAAATCCTCAGAGGGAGCATAGTCCTTGGAACACGCTAGGGGCTCAATAGAGGTTTGTGGATAAATAATTGTGCAGAATGAACTCTGCTGTCTGCAGTGATTCCTTTTCTCTTGTCAAGTTGCAGTACTTTCTACCACTATTGCTCTTCTGGGAATAGAAGCGTCACCGTCTTGGGAAGCCCTGGTATTATTTGCCGTTGTTGATTTTTCCTGCATTGGTGCCCAACTCCTTATAGATTCCGGACTTATTTCTCTAATAAGGTTTAAATACCCTTGAATATTAAAAACAGTATCATAAACACACAGAAAGAGTGAGTTAATAATGCTGCATATACAAATGCTCTTATTGTTTTGCACTTGATTTATCATCTAATGCTCTTTCCTATGCTAGAATACTGTTTCTGATATGCCTGTCTGAGGAAAGAATTTTTTTCCTAATAATTTTCATATTTATTTGTTTTTAATATTCAAGTACATATGCAAAAATGACTTTTCCTATCATGTTTTATTTTGTGTCCATGTTAAGATTAAAATTATGAACTACTTGTATAGAGAAGATGAACTTTTATAAGTATATTCTTCTAAAAGATCACAAAGCATACTTTTTTTGAAAACTAAAAGAAAAATTGTATAATCACTTTAAATTTCCTCAATGTATTCTGTATAGCATAGAAAGAATGGGATAGTCAGAATAAGTATACAATAGATAACATAATAAATGGCAAAACTCAGAAGCTCTTAAACTATATATCTTTAAAGAAAACTTGTCATATTCAAATATAGTCTCATCAAAGTACAGTCTCTTAACCGAGGTTTCATTTTCCATGGTTTCGGTTACCCACTGTTGACTATAGTTCAAAATTATCAAATGGAAAATTCCAGAAAGAAACAATGGTCAAGTTTTTAATTGTGTGCCATTCTGAGTAGCAGGATGAAATCTCACGCCATCACTCTCTGTCCTGCCCCTAGTATGAATCATCCCTTTGTCTAGCAGATCCACACTGTCCACCCTCCTCCCCATCTGCTAGTCTCTTGATAGCCAGCGTGTTCATCAGATTGACCTTTGAGGTAGTGCAGCGTTTGAAAATATTGTATGCTGTGGTTGCTAAGATCTACGGAAGACATGAATCGTTTATCTTTGAACGTGTGAAGAAGAAAAAAGAAATGTACGCATCATATACGTATGGTTTGGTATATCTGCAGTTTCAGGCATGCATTGAAGGTCTTGGAATGTATTTCTCAAGGATAAGGGGCCTACAGTGTGACAAGAGAGGAAGAGGCAACTTTTTCTGTAAAGGATCAAATAGTAAATATCCGCGGGTTTGCAAACCATGTAGTATTTAATGCAACTATTCAACTCTGCCATTGTAGTATGGAAGCAGCCAGGGACAATATTGTCAACCTAAATAACAGACAGAAAGAGGCTCTCTGGAAGAAAATCTTATTTATTTAAGAGTGAGCATTGCAATGGGAATACACGTGCCATGGTAAACTATGTGAATATTCAGGGAAGTAAAGGAAAACAGTGGTTCTTAAAGGAAAAAAAAAGAGGAGGTTTGCATAATTATTTTGAGATAATTATCTTTGACCTATGAAAATCAATAATGAGGATTTTGCTGGTCCACGGTTGGACAGACAGTAGCTGGATAGTTGTTGCTGCAAGAGTATATCCTTGTATGAGGTCACAATGGCCTCTGTGCAGGGCTGTAGTTCCGCAGAATCTTTTGAGAGTCTTTTGTGATAGATGCATGAGAACTTTCTCTTCGTGGCCTTGTCTCCTCTATTTGTTAGGTGTTTAAAATTTTTGTTATTATTATATTTGTAATGCAAGTTACTCCATTTTGATTCTGACAACTTTGACAATATATAAGTGAATGGATATGGCTGCATGCCAATAAAACTTTACTTGTAGCCACTGAAATATGAATTTCATATCATTTTTGCATGCCAAGAAATTCTATTCTTTTTTCATTTTTCTCAGCTGTGGAAAAATTTGAAAAATATGTTTAGCTTGCAGGCCATACAAAAATAGTGGATATCACAGATTTGGTCTGCAGGTACAGTTTGCCAAATCCTGGTTGAGACAGTTCAGCTTGAACAGAGTTGTGTGTCTGGTTCTGGCTGTACCAACATGATCCAATACTGGGGAAGTGGGAATAGCCTGAGAAGAGGTTGAGGGCATCCTCCAAGGAACAAGGAAGTCTTGGCAGACAGACCTGGAACAGAGCAGATGAACCCTTTTTCCCAGACAAGCCAAGGCTCTGAAATAACTAAGGAATAAAACATATATTTCGAAGCTGATGACTCACAAATAACTTACAAGTTATTTTATCTATTTTGATGAAAAGGAATATGCAAAATAGTTATTTAAGTGTATCTATATAATGTATGTCATTGAAAGCTAACATGTTAAAAAAAAAAGAATCCTCATAATGCCATATAGTTTCTTTCTTGACTGTCCTCCTTGTTTGTCTACTTTGGAGTATCTAAGAATCCTGCCTTTTCCCTAAAAAATAATTTAAAAATTGTGACTTTTGTGTGAGGAAAACACTTCTTAGACTTGAGGATCTTAAAGTATGTAATAGTGATGGTAGAAATTGAACTGATGGAACTTTCTCTTGGAGCCACGTCATCCTTGGTGATAGTGGAGACTGAGCTGATGGAACTCTCCTACGATGAAGGTGAAGACTGAGATGATGAAGTTCTCTCTCAAAGCACTATAGTCCTTAGTGCTTCTGGAGATTGAGCTGACGGAGCTTTCTGTGGTCTTTGGTAATGGTGGAGACTGACCTCATGGAGCTTTCTATCTTGGAGCACCAAGATCCTTTGGTGCTGTTGGAGACTGAGCTGATGGAGCTTTCTCTTAGTGCACCGTGGTCTTTGGTGATGGTGGAGACTGACCTCATGGAGCTCTCTCTCTCTCTCTCAAGGCACTATTCCTTTAGTGATAGTGGAGACTGAGCTGATGGGGTTCTCTCTCAGAGCACTGTGGTTCATGGTGATGGTGGAGACTAATGTCTTGGAGCTTTCTGTCTTGGAGCACCATGATCCTGTGGTGATAATGGAGACTGAGCTGATGGAGTTCTTTCTCTTAGAGCACTGTGATCCCTTGGTGATGGTGGAAACTAAACCAATGGAACTTTCTCTCAGAGCACTAGGGGTCCTTGGTAATGGTGGAGACTGATCTCATAGAGTTTTCTCTTTTACAGCACGATGGTCCTTTGGTGATGGTAGAGACTGAACCGATGGGGCTCTCTCTCAGAGCATTGTGGTCCATACTGATGATGGAGACCAATGTTATGGAGCTCTCTCTCTTACAGCGCCATATTCCTTTGGTGATGATAGAGACTGAACTGATACAGCTCTCTCAGTGCACATGGTCCTTTGGTAATGGTGGAAACTGAGCTGATGCAGTTTTCTCAGAGCTCCATGATTCTTTGATGATTCTTTGATGATGGTGAAGAATGAGCTGATGGAGCATTCTCTCTTAGAGCACTGTGGTCCATGGTGATGATGGAAATTGAACCAATGTAGCCTTCTTACAGACAGCGATAGTCCTTGGCGATGGTGGAGAAGAGCTGATGCAGCTTTCTCGGAGCATCGTGGTCCTTGATGATGACAGAGACTGAGCTGATGGAGCTCTCTCTCTTGGAGTACCATGGTCCATGGCAATGGTGGAGACTGAGCTGATGGAGTTCTCTCTCAGAACACTATGGTTTTTGCAGAGGCCTCTGCCCATTGCTTTGTGTTTAGGAAAGGGATGACCACATGTCACTCTTGACAGATTTTGTTATTTATCTGTGCCATTCAGCATTTTAATCCTAACAGTTTGGGAAAGAAGACAGAAAGATGAAGGAAGTGGTTTGTATAGGAGATCAACTAAAATTCTGTCTGAGTAAATAACTGAATGTTTCCTGGAATCACTACTGTAACATTCTAAAAGATGATTTTTTTTTTCTTAGAAATGTTTCAACATAAAGATTGTGGTGGCTGGATGCAGTGGTTTGTACCTGCAATTTCAACACTTTGGGTGGCTGAGGCAAGAAAAATACTTGAGGCCAGGAGTTCAATACCATCTGGGCAACATAGAGAGAGCTAGTGTTTACAAAATAGTAAAAAAATAGCTGGGTGTGTTATGCATGCCTGCAGTCCCAAGTACTTGTAAGGCTGAGGCAGGAAGGTTGTTTGAGCCACACAGGTTGAGGCTGCAGTGAGCTATAATCATGCCACTGCACTCCAGTCTGGGCAATAGAGTGAGACTTTGTCTCAAAAAAGAAAGAAAGTAAAAAAAAAAAAAAAAGATTTCCTAAGCAAATTAAATTGAGTATGTATGTATATCCCCAATTGATAGCATCGTTCATGGTATCTAATTTTGATCTCCTGATGACATGTGAGAGTTTTATCTCCTCAAATGGAATCCTTATGCCTGTCTTGTATACTTAGTGTAAGATACTACGATGAGGCAAAGTAAATTTGCTGTTAATTTGTCAGGTTAAAATTAAACTGTACCACACAGTGCAAAATCATAGACTTTTGAGTAGACAAACTGCAATTTGAGTCACAATGTTTCCACTTGTGACCTCGGGGAAGTCACTTAAACACAGTCAGCTTCCTCGTGTGTGAAATGAGTATCCTGAAATCATGATAAGGATATTGATGATAGAGATGCCTGGTAGGGATGTTCTGAATATTAACTAAGATACCATGTGTAAAGTGTCTAGCCAAGTGCAGTGCCAAACACAATGCCTAGTGCAGAAGAGGCATTTGATAAATACCCGTTGAATAAAATAAGGAATGGATGAAGAATCTCAAGCCGTCCAAGTGGCCAACAACTGCCGACTTTTCTTCTCTTCCCTCCCTCATGCCCTCAGCATTTTACAAGGCACCTCGCATTGACACATAAATATAAACATCATGGGTTTTTTAAAGCTGTTAATTGCCAAGGGGGTCACACTGTGTGTAGACTCCACTTCATCGCTGCTTTCCAACACACTGAGACGATGCATCACTCTCCCTGACCCCATATCTTTCTTACAGAATTTCAGAACTGTGCAGTTGACCATCTAGTAATAGTGATGTTTTCCACAAGCAATTCTATTTTGATAACTGGGCAATTTTCTAATATTGATCAATCAAGGCTCAGTTTGTAAGTTGTTTTATATATATGTGTGTGTGTGTGTATATATATATATACATTACTTAATATATATATATTACTTTTTTTTTTTAATATATATATATTACTTAATATATATATATTACTTTTTTTTTTTTTGAGTTGGAGTCTCACTCTGTTACCCAGACTGGAGTGCAGTGGCCACTCCCAGCCACCGCAGGCTCGACCTGCTGGGCTCTGGCGATCCTTCCACCTCAGCCTTCCAATTAACTGGAACTACAGGCGGGCGCTACCACGCCAGGCTAATATTTTGATTTATTGTAGAGATGAGGTGTCACCAAGTTGCCCAGCAGGTCTTGAACCTGCGGGCTCAGGCAATCCACTCACCTCAGCCTCCCAAGGCACAGGATTACAGGTTGAGCCACCGAGCTCGGCTGAGGCAATATATTTTTAACCCAGCTGACCTTGTGAGAGGCAATATATTTTTAACCCAGCTGACCTTGTGTACCTAAATAAGGCAGCTCCTTCTGTCTGGCAGAATCTACCAGGAAAACAGGGAGGGAGAGGAAAAGGAGGGAGAGAGGAAGGGAAACAAACAAAGACACAAAGAAAGAGAAAAGATGAAAGAGAAACAAGATCAAGTAAAAAGAAATCCTTGTTCAACTCCCTAGGTGGTACATTTCAGTACTAAATGATGAACTTTACTTATTTTCAGTGAAATTCCTGCCTTTGGTTATATAAATATATTCATTGTAAAGTTTTGAATATATAAGCTCATGCCTAGGGTCACTTATTGACAATCAAAAAATAATGTATGCAACAAAAGTCAAATACTTGATCACAATGTGGAAGACACTGTGGAATCCTTCCCTTGAATTTGATTATGGAAAAACCTGCTCCAACAATAATAGCCAACATTTACATAAGACCACCCAAGTTCCAGGCACTGTTCCAGGTTTACTACTCCCAGCTCTTATTTACTCCTCCAACAGCCCAATAGCATACATAACATTATTTCCATGTTACAGAACAGGCATGGAGGCACAGAGAGGTAAGGAGACTTTAGAAGCATGCTATTTTTAAATGAATATGAATTTTTTTTCATATTCTCAAAAAGACTTTTGAGACTGGTAGGAGATGCTATTAACAATTATACAAAACAGTAAATGTCAATCAGAACTGACCTTTGAAAGCTAGAATGTATGGCTATCCTAAAAAACAGGGATCTGAATCCAGGCAGATCCAGGGTCTACACATGAGCCACACTGATGACAGTGTTCTCCTTGACTGCCTTTGTTTGTCCCTTTTTTGCTCATCTCTATGCTTTCATTCATGCACTTTTACTTTCTTGCTCCTTACCTCTTCCTTCCACATACCTTCCATTCCTTTCCACAATGCTACTGAGGTGTCCATTACAGTCTCCTGGGATTTTATGCCTGCTTGACGGAAAAAGCCAATGTACTGAGACAGCAGTTATTGCAGTAGAGAAAGAATTTAATAATCACAAGGCAGCTGAGCAAGGGATGGGAGATATTTCCCAAATCTGCCCCCCAAGAACTCAGAGACTAGTGTTTTTTAGGATAATTTGGTGGGCAAGGAGCTAGTAAACTGAGCCTGCTAATTGGTTGGGGATGAAATTATAGTAGTGCCAAAACTGTATGTGTTGAGTCAGTTTCTGGGTCGGGAAGTCTTTGGTATTGGTCATGGGTTCAAGTGGGTTCCATTGGTCTACAATAATGCAAAGTATAGAAAATATCTCACAGACCAGTCTTAGGCTTATGTTATCTTTAGGAGCAATTGAGGGAGTTCACACATCTTGTGAACAATGACTGGTTATTGTTTAACTATGAAATATATGCAGATAGGGGAATCCTCAGTGATCAAAGCTACTCATGCCTGTCACCCATCAAGCATGACCTAAGAGAAAATAAACTCATCAATCTTGTGAGCAGTTCCTTCCAGGGGTCAGGACATGACAAAATTTATACCTCTCTCACAATTCCAACCTTATATTAATTTTTTGAAGGCATTTTTACAAAGGCGATTTCATATCAAATTGACTACCTCCAATTTGTATGTGGAACTACCCACAATACAAGGATGGATAGGATAGAGTTCTCATCCTCCAGGACCTCAGTAAGGGCCAAGGGTTAAAACTTGATTATTTCCCTCAGAGTCAAGGTTAGAGGCATTTGCCTGCTTTGATGAACCAGAGGAATGCTCAGTGGTTACGAAGAACAGCAGTTAATGTGCTTTTAGACCCAGCTGCAAAAATTCCCTATGCTTCCTTATGAGCAAAAATCAATACTGAACTTGAATCCTTAGAGAGTTTGACCAATAAAAGAGATGATACTCTCAAAGGAGTTTTATGCTACCTATCCAAATTCAAAATGAAAGTATTATAAATGCAAAATGAAAGTGAGGCTGGTTTTCTTCCAGGGTTTATCCATGATGAGTCACCTATTCTTATTGCATAAGAAATCAAATGCAGTGTTGTAATGAAAATATGATACAGTGGATTTAGGATAATTCTTAGAACATTCAAGATGTATCTACTTGTTCAGGGACACTGAATCCTTTGAGATTTTTTTTAAGCACTTGAATCTCCTATAGGAAAGGCATATTTTTTTTCCATTTTTGAAGAAAGTTTCTCCATTGTTTATACACTCACAATGACTAGTTTTAATTCAACAAATATCACAGGAGCAGGGTATATAGACTGTGCACTTATGCTTTGCATTTTTGTTCCTTTGTCAGCAGGAGGCACACATTTACTTAGTTGTAGTTTAAGATTTTACTTTTTAAATCTTATGTCATTGATATTCACTTAACATATAAGCTTCCCGTTTCCCTAAAGATCTAAACTGCATCTAAATTTTACCTAAAGATTTTGTACTGTTAAACTCAGTGAAGAGGGAAAGGGATGGAGGATTAAACAGATCCAAGTATCTGGTACTGAAATAAGGAGAAAGGAAAAGGCATCTTTAAATGACTTCTGCTCTATGGAAGTAGGTTTTCTCACTGATTACTCAGGGATCATGAAGAGCATGATGTCATCTTAGACATCTGCCTATGTAGGTTCAAGGTAAATATGTATAACTTTAAATATTTCATATTTTAATTAACATGTATATTGGTAAAGGGCAGCATTTTAATCCAATAAGTCTATTAAGTCAAATCTTTTTTTCTAATGGATTTATTGAAAGTAGCATCTTACTTTAAAAACCACATTGCTAAGATTTCAAGTTTTCTCACCATAAAACAATGCAAAGTATGTGAGGTAGTGAGTATGCTGAATAGCTCAATTTAGCCATTTTGCAGTGTATACATATTTCAAAATAACATGCTGTAAGTGATAAATATATACAGTTTTTATTTACCAATTAAAAATAAAATAACCCAAGAAACAAAGATATATTCCAGTATCTTGGTTACTATCTAGGCAAAAATCTCAAATCACTTGGAACTTATATATACTTGTAGAAAAAACTACATTTCTCATAGAATTAATGAATAAATATTTGCTTTATGCATTCCTCCAAGCTGAAAACTAGAATTTTTGCCCAAATAAGCAATCTTAACTGATTTTTACATTCCTTTAATCTAAATAATGTTCAAAAGTACAGTCAAATCTATATAGTTGTAATTAAATAGCTAATGTACATCTAATTGAAGAATAAATATATTTCATATAGTACAATCCCTGCATGTATCACTATATCAATTTATAATTGTATAAATATGGTTAGACTACCATTTATTAAGAGTAACATGACATGTAGTTGGCACAAAACATGTTTCCTCTACTTGTTATTTTTTTGTTGTTTATTTGTGTTATTTGTTGTATACAGAACCAGAAATTATAAATTATGAGACTTTAAGGTTCAACAGTTTATCTTTTGTTTATTTTCCTTTACTATAGACACCAGTTGTATGACAGTCAGAAAATTTGTATTTCTTTTCATCAGTTTTAGAGCAGAGAGTTGAAATAAAGTTCTTCTAAATCCCAAAACAGCCAAAGTTAGAGTTAAATAATTTGATTGCAAATGCACTTAGTTTTGCATGTTAAATAAAGCTTAAAAGTCTCAAGAAATAATAAGCTGGTAATTCACTGACTTGACCATCTATATACAGCAGAGATTTGAGACCTTTAGGACAGATGAACTAGGGTGTTTATGGAGAAAAAAAGTATATTGCTTTAAAATTTAAAGAAACTAAAATAACTAGAGCTGTTATCCAAAAGCAGCATTTAACGTCATAACTGATTTATGTTACTGAGTACCCTCTTTTCTTTACCATTTAGTTACAAAATACCTTTTAAGCTTCGTTTGTTAAATTACAGGCCAAATTAAATCCTATCCTATCTTAAAATAGATTAATAATAACCTGATAGAGTTTTAATAAAGTACAATTTTACTAAAGTGATGTAATAATATATAATCTATTTAATTTAAAACTAAGCTGAGTGCAGTAATATATTCATACACCTAATATTGTTAAATTCTTCATTTTTGTCCTATCAATTTAAATTACAAATTCTCTTAAGCAAAATCTACTTATGAGGCTCCTAATGGCTTTTTACTTTAGCTTTTCTGTTGTGATAGCTTTTACAGTTTTCTGCAACGTGTTTCCATTTAAATTCTCCAAGAAACATTTAAAACTTTAATGCAGAAAAAATGTGGACCTTTGTAAAAGTTTTTCAAATAACATTTCATAATTGAAAATGTATATAATCTATCAGTGCTTAAGTATTTATCATCATAGGTTGTTATACACCTATAAAATTGTATATACAATATAAGTGTATATAAAACTCGGTGGCTCAGCCTGTAATCCGCTCTTTGGAAGGCTGAGGTGAGTGGATTGCCTGAGTCCGCGGGTTCAAGACCCACCTAGGCAACTTGGCGAGACCTCATCTCTACAATAAATAAAAAAATCAGCCGGGCATGGTAGCGCATGCTTGTAATTAATTTTAGAAAGAAGTTTTAAGAATTGTTTGCTATTATTAATCTACTTGATAAATACTTATGCATATAATTTTGTTTCTGTAATTATGACATTTTTGGCACTATTATTTTCATTCTGACAGTTCTTTCTTCCAGAAACAATGACTTTCTTCTCCATTTTACAGGTTATCTACTCTAATTCATAAAAAAGTTTGTTCCCAAGATAAGGTTCAAATGAAAATGCTGAAAATGTATATCTCAAGACAAAATTCAGATTTAAGTGCAAATTTCAGTCTATAAGTCAAATATATTAATAAAAAATATTTAATAAAATTATGATATGAACTTCAAACAATTGGAATGGAGACCCACTAAGAACAACCAGCATAGCACCTGCCAGAACTCTCAGAATATCTACCCCATCAGTAACCATCTTTGTAGGATTCTTGCTGAAAGCAACAAAAACCTAGACTAATAAGTGGAAGAATCAGCAAACTTAACGAAATACAGTGTCTAATAAGAAGAAATAAATTATTTTGTTATTCTGATCAATATTATTTCGAATTGAAATTTTATCTTGAATATACTGCAAGGTTTACTTTGATCAGTTTTGATTATACTATGACGTAAAACAAGATTAATTGACATCTTTTTTTTTATTCATAGTGGCTAGCATCCAGAAGCTTCCAGCAGCCTCTGTTCTAACAGACATCAACTTCCCTATGAAAGGACGGAAGGGGATGGTTGACTGGGCCAGAAACTCAGAAGATAGGGTAGTCATTCCAAAAAGCATTTTCACTCCTCTGTCCTCAAAAGGTAAATATGCAAAATAATTTGAGTTTGAATAAAACATTTTTGATAAGGCCATTTAATGAGACTAGGTATAAATCTTCATACATTAAATAATTTGGGAACAGTCTGTAATCAGACTAATTTTTAAAATATAGTCAACTTATACTTAGTTTTTAAATCTCTGAATTTATCGGGGGAAATTGTCTATTAGAGTGGAAAAAAGTACAAGTAAAAATAATTGATTTGAGCTTAACAATATTGATGGTCTTATCCCAGTATAAATCCTGTGGCCTAATCTTTTAAGTTTAGGTATTGAAACATGACAATTTCTATGCAAAGTCATTTTTATTTCTGCTTCAAATTAAAAGTTGCTTTGGTTGAAGATATTATTTTGGTATATAAAAACAAATTGAGAAAAAAATAAGTTTTAAGCTCATCTTCAATAGCCTCTAAAATGAATGGCCATTTTCAAAAGCAACATTGTGGTCTTAATTCTTACTTTGGGGATTTTGACTTTTAAAGGTAACCTGGCTTCATCTCTGCATCAGCAAGTACTGCAATCCCCTTGTATTTAGCACATTAAAGTTTTATAAGACAAAGTGTTTTTCTTGTTGTTTTGCTAATACTTTTTATTTCTTTATTTCTAGAATTAGATGAATCATCTGTATTTGTTCTTGGAGCAGTCCTATACAAAAACTTAGATCTAATTTTGCCCACTTTGAGGTAAGCTACAATGTAATAAGCTACTGTCATCTTTGTAAATCATTCCAAAATGTGACTGTAACTCATTTCATGAAAATAGTCCAAGAAGTTTTGGTAATACAAAAAGACTTTTTCTTAAATGAGATAGAAAATATCAATTTAATGAGCAAGTTATTAGCATCTTATGCATTTCAAAAAAATTTTGGTGACTGATTTTAGCCCTGCAATTCTTTTGTAACTAATCATGATTTGCCTTAAGACTGGGGGAAAAAATGCCTTAGTAGTGTGGGTCATTATAAAATGTAATGTCTTCTCCCTTTATTTGTAATTAATGCTACTGTTTATCAGTATTACATCAAATTAAAGGTGTGTCATAATGACTGAGAAAACTTGTTTCTTTGCACAAGATCTCAATTTACTCTGAAATAAATTTTCAATTAAAACTACTTTAAGAAAAATGCCATTTTTCATTTGAGGTACTGTTTTTGGAAGAAATGAATTGATTTCTATCCTCACAGACATTAAAAAAAAATAACGAACAGAAATTCTACCAACATTAACTTATTTGCTCTACTGCCTTATCTACTTACCCAATCTCACAGAAAACACCATTCACAGCTGTCTGGATCATGATGTCAACACTTATAATAATCACTTGCTTTCTCCACACCACCTCATTTTGGAAGACTGAGACAAAGTTTTATTTTAGTTGAACGCAGTCACAGTCGCAATACTTTTTCACACCCTCATAAATAAAGCTCTATATTTTTAGGGAAGAGGGAATATGGATGATATGTACAGTTATACTAGGGACACGGTGAAGCCTAATAAATAAAAACAACTAGAGTTCAGTGCAGCAGTAAAAGGTCTCACAAAGAAGCAGCAGTGCCCCATCTTGGTTCTACAGAACCGAGCATCTTTCTACGTGGACCACATTATTAATACAAATGGAGAGTCCCCTTGAGTCCCTATCAATGCATTGCAGCTTCCCCTTCAACCATTGAGACAAACATGAGAAGTTGAGTTTAACTCCCTTCTCCTCTGGATAGAATTTAGGCTCTCTGAATTTGCCTAGGTTTGTGTTTAGTTTTGCTCTGCTAATAAAACTTTTTCCAAACCAAAAGGTTTATTCTCAGCTTTTCCACTGGCTTTTATTAAAATTCATTGGGAGCCGGGCTTGGTGGCTCAGCCTGTAATCCCGCGCCTTGGGAGGCTGAGGTGAGTGGATTGCCTGAGCCCGCAGGTTCGAGACCCGCCTAGGCAACTTGGCAAGACCTCATCTTTACAATAAAAAAAAAAAAAAAAAAATTAACCGGATCTGGTAGCACGCGCCTGTAATTCCAGCTACTTGGAAGACTGAGGCGGAAGGATCTCTGGAGCCCAGCAGGGCGAGCCTGCGGTGGCCGGGAGTGGCTAATGCACTCCAGTCTGGGCGACTGAGTGAGACTCCAACTCAATAAATAAATAAATAAATAAATAAAAATAAAATTCATTGGTGTGTACCATTACAAACCAATTCATCCACAGTTGCACTACTTATATTTTTGTGTAAGATGTTCTGTGATGTTCAATGAGAGATATGCTCAAGTTAAAAGTATGCAGATAATAAAAGTTAGACATTTATGTCCACAAAGAGTTCATTATGTAAAACTTATTGTTTTAAGAATTCTAGACTAGACACTAACTTTATGTCAGGTGACTTGTGTTTAATTTCAATTTAACATGACAAGAGTTTTGTAAACTTGTCCACCCCCTCAGTAATTGTCTGCCTTCAGTTCAGCTCTGGAATAGAAACACATATATATGCCACATTCACCCCATTTGCTTTTGAGGTATACGGTGAATGCAAACAAAATATTCAACATTAAAGTCTTTAAGTTATTAATTTGTTTCCCTCTTAGATGTCCAGCAAAGCTACATGATGATTGATCTTATTCTGTGTTATGGCATAGAACTCATTCACCTACACAAATGAAGTCAGGTTATTCTAAGCTTCATAAATTTATGCAATCAAGATAATTTGAAATTTCCTTGGGAAATTTCCCAAAGGATATCAGCCTTTCCTAAAAAGAAAAAGAAGCATTCAATTAGCATTTCAGCTTTAAAAAAATCATAACAGAGGCAGTTTGTCACTTACAGCTGTGGGTAGATTAGCAGACACATTATGGGTGATTTAATGGATATAGGAGAAGGTAGTCTGGAAGAGTGACACATAATACCATCTGTGACATGAAGGGATTCAGACAGGCCATTGGCAAGTCAATGACTTTTTTAATACATAAAATATGGGAATTCAACTTAAAGGTTCTTTTGAACATCAAAAATTGTATTTTTATTGCAGAAAGTGTCTACGTATTCTTTAGATTGAAATCTTTAGTGTCCTTTGTATAAGAATTACAAATATGCTTACCTATTTTTACTTTCTGTCTATAAAACAATTCAGTAAATGACCAGAGAGCAACAATGTCATATTTAGATTATTGACCACATATAATTACAATAGAATTCTCAGGATGAAGTGTTTTAGTATTCTTTGAACGGTAAAATATGAGTATTTGCTTCTCATTTTCTTTTATCTTATACAGTAATATAAAGTGACCACTAAGTACTCTCAAGCTTGTTTTTCTCCTTTCAAAAAAACTCTTCTAGAAAGTCTAATGAACCGTCACCAATTGTAGAACTACTAAATAACAGTATGCCCTTTATCAGACAAGGCTGATTCTTTCAGTCACTCAGCAAACGTGTAATGAGCAGCAACCCTGCTGATGGTACTTTATTAATTCCTTTAAATCTCCTCTACTGTCAAAACTCTTAGAACAGTTCTCAATAAAAAATACAAGGCCAAGGAATTTTTTCTGTGATAATTAATTGCTCTATCTGACAAAATATCCTATATAAACCACTTTCAAAAAATAAGGTACATGGAAGTTTAGTGTTCATACTGTGAAAATATAGGAGTAGAGAAAAATAAAATACACATATCTTGTCAGTTTACTATATAAGTTTGACTGTGTGAATTAAGCCCAATAGGAAAGGAAATATCTTCGTTTGTGTACAGAATATTCAACATGAAACATGCGTACATTTTTCAATATATTTAGATACTGTTTTAAAATTTTCATGAAATATCTTTATTGGAGATCATTTTACTAATATTCCATGTATGACTAAGTATCTGTTGAAATATGTGAATTCAAGTTTCCCATACAAATAATAATGTTAGTTTTGCTGTTAGGTTTCTAGAAATGATATACTTGAGTATAATCGTGTTCATAATTTCCCTCATAATGGCTATGAAAGGGGACTTGGTATAGTGTTTCAAATAGATATAATTTAGAATTTCTCCTTTATACAAAGACATAAATAATTTTACATGTTGACTTTTTTATTTAGACATTTATTTTCATCTTTTTCCCTAATGTGCATTCAGTTGTCCTTCAAGCTGCAATTTTTATTTGACTGTTTTTCCTTAAACTGCTAAGTAGATTCAAATTGTTACTTCAGCAGAAGGAAATGCGCTCTACTCAAGTCCAAACTAAATATGAGCTATTCCCAGACTCCCACTTTTCTTCTTCAGAATAATTTCTTATAGATAAAAAGTATAGAGCCATAGGCTATTAATGCTGTAAGACCCTTCAAAGTTTAGTGTCATCCAGAACCCCCATTTTATAGATAAGAGAAAAGATCCTTATTGTTTAAGTCATTTGCCCAAGATTATATGTCAAGCAGGCAACTGAGTTCTAACTCAAATCCGTCTGCCAAAACCAGGGCCCTTTCACTAAATCTCACTGCCTTACTGTTGCTAATATGGATTCTTTTAAGCAATACAAACCATGGACTTCTACAATAGTTTGTGAATATATCTGTATCTTTTGCAGAAAATCTCATAAGAGCTAGGAGCAAGTGGCTGTGTGCAGTCTCAGGGGCTGGCGGACAATGCCAAGGCTTGAGTTTGTCACACCTCCATCCCCTCATGACTACTTATGTGCCTGACTAGCCCAGTCCAGGGTCTTTAGAGGGGGATGAGGCATTGATCAACTCACATACCCGACTCATGTCAAGGAGTTTGCAAACATCCACAGCCTGGAAAGCTCAAAGGCTGCTGTGAAAATTTTAACTTATTTTTATAGCATTTTTGGAGGGCAAGTTGGCAATACAAAGACTCTTAAAAGTGCATTGTCATTGATATAGCAATTCTACTTCTAAGAATTTATTTTAAGGAAATTATCTCTAAGAAAAAAGAAAAGTATTTCCAAGCATACACTCAAGCCAAGGAATCAAGAGATGGCTATAAACAATTCATTCTCTGATTCATTTAATGAATGCAGTTTCCAGTTTTGTGGGAAAATCGCAATACTTCTTAGTGTATGAGCAGTGTGTAGTTTTTCTGGTAAGACATGAAAAATGTATTCCTGCAAAAAATTTTTATTTTATGTAGCTGTTAATATTCAAGATATTATAAAATATCTAACAAAAATTATATGTAAATTCCATCATAGTATTACAAGGTCAGAAAAAATACAGATGGGTGAAAACTGCAATGTTCTCATAAGCCAACAGTGGTTAGAACAGTTTTTAAAAGAACAGATTTCAATAACACAAAATCACATGACTTTCCTGTCAAGTACACTAACCTAATAAAGATAAATGATGTTGAAATTTTTACATATTTGGAAGTGGAATTCATTTGCATTTTTAATATTATAAAAATTAGACACAAATAGGAAAAGAAATTGAACTAAATAATATTGGAAATAATAGAAAAAGGAAGACATAATCACTTTTACTCCAGTGCAATCTGAAGTCAGTCACCCTGAAGCAGTCAGCTTTCTCAAGAATACATGTTTTAGTTTTAGGACCTAAATTTTGAATCTTGCTTTTTCATTTGTATAATGCAATGAAATATTATAGTTTTGTGAGATTCTATATCTTTTTCGAATGTCCTATTATGAAAATATTTAAAAATTTAAATTATCCATAGAAATAAATGGATATAATAAATGGTATATAATAGAGTAGTATTATTCCATAGTATATTATTTACAAAAATCTGGGTTTAATTTGTCATAACTTTTAAAAGTGAACTTAAATCCCAGGTCACTTAACATTTTTGTGATTCTGGGTTCTATATTTCTTAGCAAACAGAGTTGAAATTCAAACTAGTTTCAAAGTTCAAAATAAGCCCAATCCATCTTTTAGCAGTTGTCAGCTGATTTGAGTTTTAAAACCAAAGGTATTTTATTTAGCTTAAAGATTTTGATGAAGTTCCCAAATTCTCAGACTGTATGAAATAATCTATTTTTGTCTTATTTAAGTTGGGAGCTCCATTTAAAACAATTATAAAAGCTTTCACTTTGAAACTACATGAACTGTAAATCTAAAAACTGAAGCAGACTACAGTAATTTTTAACAATTTTCATTAAACCATTAACATGTTTTTATTGTATCTTATCTGGTTACAATCTGTGTGCACCATTAGCTCTTTCATTCCCTCCATTGATGATGTTATTTTCTGTAAGACTGAACTGCATTTTTTGTTGTGACCAAAAAAAAAACCCATAAAATTTACCGTATTCATTATTTAAAAATATACAGTACAGTAGTGTTAACTATATGTGTTTGTTGTATAACAGATCAGATCTTTAGAACCTTTTTTCATCTTGCAAAATTGAAATGCTATACCCACTGAGGAACACCTCCTCTCTTCTACTCCCTCCAGCCCTTGACAGATGCCTTTCTGCTCTCTAACTGTTAGCATCTGACTGCTTTAAGTACCTCATATAAGTGGAGTCATGCAGCTTTTGCCTTTTTGTGACTGGCTAATATCAATTAGCAAAATATCCTCCAGGTTCATCTATGCTGTAGCTTATGTCAGGATTTCCTTCTTTTTAAAGGCTGAACAATATTCCGTTGCACATATACAACTGCATTTTCTTTACCCTTTCCTCCACTGATAGACATTTAGTTTGCTTTCACCTCTTGGCAATTGCGGGTAACACTTCATGAAAATGAGTGTGCAGGTATCTCTCTGAGATCTTGTTTTTCAGTTCTTTTGAACATATATCCAGAAGTGGGATTATTGGATTATAGGATAATTCCACTTTTGATTTTTTTCCAGAAGCTGCCATACTGTTTTCTAAAATAGCTTGCACCATTTTACACTCCTGACAGTATTGTATAACGGTTCCAATTTTTTCACATCCTCATCAACACTTATGTTGTGTTTTTTTTTGTTTTGTTTTGTTTTTCATAGTGGCCATTCTAATGATGTGAGGTGTTATCTCATTATGATTTTGATTTGCATTTCCCTGATGGTTAGTGATGTTGAGCATGTTTTCATATTCTTGTGGGCCATTTGTATATCTTCTTTGGAGAAATGTCTATTCAAGTCTTTTGCCCACTTTTGAATCTGATAATTTGGTTTGGGTGATTGTTTTCAAATTGTAGAAGTCATTTATATAGTCTGGATACTAAACGCTTATCAGATATATAGTTTGAAAATATTTTCTGCCATCCTATAGCTTACCTTTTTACTCTAGTCATTGTTTTCTTTCCAGCACAAAGCTTTGTTTTGTTTTAATTTGATTTAGTCCCATTTGTCTAGTTTGGCTTTTGTTCCCTGTGCTTTTGGTGTCATATCCAAATATCAATGACAATTGCAGTCATATGACTCTTTTTCCCTGTGTTTTCCTTTAGAAGCTTTATGTTTTTAAGTCTTATGTATAAATCTTTTATTCATTTTAAGTTTTTTTTAATGTGGTGTAGGCATGTGAATATCCAATTTTTCCAGCACCATTTGTTAAAGATACTATCCTTTGTCTATTGAGTAACCTTAGCAACCTTGTGGAAGATTTTTTAGCTGTGTTCAAGAGGGTTTATTTCTGGACTCTATATTCTGTTCCATTGGTTTATGTCTGTCTTTACACTAGCACCATACTTTTGTTGTTGTTGTTTTTACTATTGAGGCTTTTTCATTTATTTTGAAAATAGAGACTGTTTGGTTTTTCTCTCTCAATACTGTTTCAGCTGTTTGGGGTATTTAAGATTTCATTTATATTTTAGAATTTCATTTCTATTTCTGCAAAAATGTTCATTTGGATTTTGAAAGTGACTGTGTTGACTCAGGGTTGCTTTGGGTAATGTGGACGTTGTAACAACATTAACTCTTCTAATTCATGGAAACTGGAAGTTCTTCCATTTATTTTGTCTTTCTAAAAATTTTTTCAGAAATGTTTATAGTTTTCAATGTATAAATCTATTACATGATGCTTTGTTTACTCATAAGTATTTTATTCTTTTTGATGCTGTTTAAATGCGATTATTTTTTAAATTTCCTTTTGGATCGTTCATTGTTAATACATAGAAACACAACTGATTTGTATGTGTTGATTTATCTGTAACTTTCAACTTTGTTGAATTTATTTATTCTGTGTGTGCATGTGTGTGTGTGTGTGTGTGTGTGTGTGTGTGTGTGTAATCTTTAGGGTTTTCTACAGATAAGATCATGTCATCTGTGGACAGAGATAGTTCTATTTCTTTCTTTTCCATTTGAATACCTTTCATTCCTTTTTCTTGTTTAATTGTTCTACCTAAGACTTTCAGTACTATGTTGAATAGAAGTGGCCAGACTGGACATTCTTCTCTTGTTCTTGATGTTAGAAGGAAAGATTTCAATGTTTGATATGAAGTATGACATAAGCTATGAGTTTTGTATATGTGGTGTTATATTATGTTGAGATAATTTTCTTCTATTCCTAGTTTATTGGATTTTTTGTCATAAAAGTGTATTGAGTTGCATCACAGTTTTTAAAAATGCAATTTTAAAAAAATCAGTTGAGATAATTATGTGATTTTTGATCCCCATTCTGTTAATGTGATTGTGATGTATTACTTTGATTCTCAAATGTTGAACCACTCATATATTCCAGAAACAAATCTCACATGGTCATAGTGTATAATCTTTTTTATGTGTTGCTGAATTCAGTTTGCTAGTATTTTGTTGAGAATTTTTGCATCAGTAGCCATCAGGAATATTGATTTGTTTGTTCTTTAATAGTATTGTCTGATTTTGGTATCAGGGTAATGCTTGCCTAATAAAACGAGTGTGGAAGTGTTCTCTCTTTAATTTTTTGAAAGATTTTGAGAAGAGTTTGTGTTTTTTCTTCTTTGAATGTTCCATAGATTTCTCTAGTGAAGGTTTCTGACTCCCTGGGCTTTTCTTTTTAGAGAGGTTTTTGATTACTGATTCAATCTCCTTACTAGCTGTAGGTCAATACAGAACTTTTATTTCCATATAATTTAGTCTTTGTAGGTTGTATATTTCTAAGAATGTGTCTATGCTTTTTCTGTTTATGACACATAGTTAATTTTCATAGTAGTGTCATAGCTTCTCCTTTATCTTTGCTATTTGAATCTTCTCTCTCTCTCTCTCTCTCTCTCTCTCTCTCTCTCTCTCTCTCGCTCTCTCTCTCTCTCATTACTCTATCTGACTAAGGTCTTGTCGATTTTTTCCAAAAAACTGACTCTTACTTTTATTGATTTTAAATTTTTTTCTATTTTTAATTTTGTATATTTCAACTTTAATCTTTATTATTTTCTTCTTTCTGATAATGTTGGGTTCATTGTTTTTTTCTATTTCTCTGAGATATAAAGTTAGAGTTTTGATTTCATATATATTTCTTCTTTTTCAATGTAGATGTTTAATGTTCTAAACTTCCCTTTTAGTACTTTTTTGCTGCATCCCATTTGTTATGTTATGTTGCATTTTCATTTTCACTTGTCTCAAGATATTTTCTAATGGTCCCTGTGATGTTCTCTTTGATTTACTGCTTGTTCAAGAGTATATTCTTTAATGACCATGTATTTTGAGTTTTTCAGGTTTTCTGTGGCTATTGATTCCCAGTTTTATTCCACAGTAGTCAGAAAAGATACTTGGTAGGATTTCAATTTTTTTGAATTTGTTAAGACATGTTTTGTCTTAACACAGTTTAGCATGTGATCTATTTTGAAGAACATTCAGTGTGTACTTGAGAAAAATGTGTATTCTACTATTGTTGTATGGCATGCTCTGTATACATCTGTTAGGTCCAATTGGTCTATAATGTTGTTCGTGTCCTCTGTTTTCTGATTAATTTTCTGTCTAATTAATCTATTAATAAAATGGTGTATTAAAATCTCCTATTATTGAGTTACTATTTATTTCTCCCTTCAGTTCCATCAATGTTTGATTCATGTGTTTGAGTGCTCTGCTGTTAGGTACTCATATATTTATAACTTACATCTTCCAGGTAAATTTTTCCTCTTATCTTTATATTATGTCTTTTTAATCTCTTAAAACAGTTTTTGATTTAAGGTCTATTTTGTTTGATATAACTACAGCCAACCTCACTCTCTTTTGGTGACCCTTCATGTGGAATATATTTTCTATCCTTTCACTTCTAGCCTATGTATACCCTTATATCCAAAGTGAGTATCTTCTAGACAGCAGGAGTGCACTTTTTATCACTATTTTCCTCTTGTTAAGGTATTGTTCATGTGCTTCAAACACCTTAAAACAGCAAAAATTTTGACGAATGAGTTGAGTCTCTTTCAAATGATTAACTCTACATTTTTAAGTGTTGTCTATACCAACTAGCATGAATCTCAAGGACAGAGAAGAACGTTATTACTTTAGTTATGAAATCCATTTGGCTGTAAGATCTGCTTTCCTAGCAGTAAATGCAAATGTACACCCAGCCAGGAAGCATTAGTAGATCACAAAGCCTGACGTGGCCATCAGGAGCCAGCTACTCACTTATGCAAAGTAGAATAAATTGATGGAATACATTAAAGATAATTTTGGACACTATACACTTTTTTAAAAGGGAGTCAATGCATAATGTAAATTTGCTCATTTTTCCTTTATTAAGCATTTTAATTCTATGATACTGGCATTGCATTTTAAATGAACTTAGTAAAATTTTGTTATTTTGTTAGTATGTATTTATTCAACAAAACATTTAAACATATTTTAAGTATCAAAATGTGCAAATGAGGATATATAAGTGATAGATACAAATCTTGGTCTCACTGAGCTTAAATCTTGTAGAAGAAGACATGCATTTGAATTGTTGGACACTGTGGTAGAGGCAGGTGCAAGTAACAAGATGAGGGGTACTCACATAAATGAGATAAGCACATCCATATGCATAAATAAATTGACATACATCCTTTCTAAATATGCTACACCCCCCCCATACATACACACTTAGCAGAAGCTATAATGCTAACTTCTTCTCTACCAGGCCAGTAGAGTATCTGTTGAACCTGACACAGTATAACATCTCCTACAGAAGGCCACTTATCTTAGGTACCTCCACAGCCAGCCCATTCATTCAAGGTCAAAGTTTCCACATTTTCCAACACAGAGATGAACTTCATAAATATCTTAGCAAAATTGCACTTTCCTGTGTAGAATACCCATATCTAAGTTTTCCAGGAATTTATCCACACAGGTTACTTTAAAATAATCCAGATACCCTTCTAGTATAAAAATTATCTAATATTAACATTATCAGTAATTGGGGTTTATTATAAATTGCAAGATAGGATTATAAACAGAACCAGAGTAAAAGGGCAGATGGAATTTGAGTGGAGCATCAATTTTTTTGGGGGGGCGGCTAACCCAACCAGAATTTAAACATATTCAGTCTAATCTGAAAAAGGAACTTACAAGTTGTTTGTTCAGGACTGGTTATGTATGCTCTGGGAGAAACTTCCATAATTTGTTTGATGGTGACAAGTGGACTTTTCCCCAATCTCCCCACTGTATCACAACTTGCCATTCTCTAGGGTGCCTTCAAATCTGTTAATATGAACAACCACCTAGGATTGCATCTCAACTTTGTTAATTCCCCTATTCTCACTTGATTCTCTGAACATTTTTAGTCACAGAGAAACAGGAGAGAGTAATTTGACAAAGGGAGGTTGACATTAAGAACTTAGTTTTGTAACCTTTTCAATGTACCTAGCTTTCAATGAACTCATATAGTATTAAATGAAATAAAGGAAAGTTAATCAGTCCTCTCTCTGTGTGGGCAACCAGTTTCCTCCAAAGGAAAAAAAAAATAGATCTCTGCTTCACTTTTTTTTTTTACTATGTACCATTAATATGTATTTAATAATTTGTTATTTGACTTACAAAATATATGAGAAATGCATTAAAAATATCATCCCACTCAAAATATGTATTAAGTTCCTCTGCTACTCAATATAGTAAATTCCCCCAAGTCCAGTTTTTGTTTTCTGGTGCAATCTTGTGCCAAAGGCCATCTCATTAGAGAATACACTGTCACAAAATATTCATGATTCAACACTGTTTCATTATCTTAGCATTTCATGACTTTGATGGTACAACCACTTTAGAAAACAGTATGGCAGTAATATAAAATCAAGTGCTCCTTTGCAACATGACTAAGCAAGTGTACTCCCAGGTATTTACCCAAGACATGAAAATGTGTCTCCAAATAGAAAGTGTGTGTGGCAATTGTTTATGGTAGCCAAATATGATTGACTATTTTTCATAAAGACTAAAAACTAGAAGTAACCCAAAAGTTGTTGACTTAAAAGATCAACAAATTATGGTGTATTCATACCATGGAATATTACTCAGTTATAAAAAGAAATAGAATAAGTGAATCTCAAAAACATTATGCTAAGTGAATTAAGTGAAACACAAAAGTCTATGTACTGTATGCTTCTGCTTAATTTACATTTCAGGAAAGTGAAAATTATAGCTAACAGTGTGCCCATGGTTTCCTGGGAACATGGGAGGGAATAAAGTGCAAAGGATCTCAAGAGAGCTATTTAGGATGAGGGATTGGTTGTCTATCTTGATTATGGTGGTACTAACATGGTAGTGTACAATTATCAAAAGCATTATCCTGTGTACTTAAAAATGATGAATTTTATTATCTGTCAATACTGTTTAAAAAAACAAAGAAGAGAAATAAGTTAAATGATTTTGTTTTTGAAATCTGATATGAATTTGCCAGAATAGTATACACCCTGTGGAAGAGCAGGTGATTTATTTCAAATTAAAAAATGGATATATATATATCGTGTATATATATACATATAAATACACACACATATATAGCATTTAGTATATATACATATATTCACAGTATACATACACAGTATTCAAATAGCTAAAAGTACAATAAAATCTTTAAATCTCTAAATACTAGGTGACCTGCAGCATTTTGCATATTTTATATGAATACCAACATGTGCTATAAAATGTTGGTTCAATTTTATATGTTTATATTTATGGATAATTTATTATAGATTATAAATATTATTTTTTTAAATAACCTTTGTGAATGAACTGCACTCAGTAAGCTATTTCAAAAGGCAAATGTGTTTTTTAGATTGAGAACATGGAGATAAAGCTGTAACTTATAAATGTCTATTTCTGAAATGAATGATGGTCCATAATTAGCGACAGCATTTATTTATATGTAAACTCTACATGCTCTCATGTGATTCTACATTCCAATTATTTATCATAATATAATTTGGATGGTCCAAAAAATGCCAAGACAGCACTTTGCAAGAAAAGTATTTGATCTCCTGGTGAGTGGGGGAATAAAACCACTATGTCCTCCTGGAGATAAATGAACTCTATTCGTTCAAAGATTGCCTAAAGGTTTGAATTCACAATCCAGCACTCTTGTAGGTAAAACAGGTTTAAGTAATCAGAAGCTTGTCAGTGCTGTTTTTTTTAAAAAAATTTTTGCTGTATTTAAAGTAGTATAATGGCTTTCCCCTCCCAAAGTTTTCGAGCGCCACATAGAGTTTCTTTACAACTAAATTGATTGTATCTTTCCATGAATAACACTATGATGTCTGTTTTTGCTTAGAATGCATTTATTTAACATTATCCCAAAGTGTGTTGAGCAGCAGGAATTCATACTTTTCATCAATCCTTTCTCTATTTAATCATAATTACTCTGTTTCAGAAATTATACTGTCGTTAATTCCAAAATCATCGTGGTTACAATAAGGCCTGAACCCAAAGCAACTGATTCGTTTCTGGAGATAGAACTAGCTCATTTGGCTAATGTAAGTACCATTCACGTAGCATTGAGTTGCTTATAGAATTACCCTTTTAAAGAAGAACTAATTGTCATTCTTTCGATTGATAAGACCAGGAGACATTTCCTAGACTTTTGTAGTTTCAAATGAATTAATTTGTTATGAGTACATGTATTATAAAGAAACAGAATGCCATATTATCTTATGCTTTTGTTCATGCTAAAACTTTCTTTAATTTATTCAAGATAGTAGTTAATAAATTGTTTATTACTAGAAACTTGAGAAGACTGAGTGAATAAAAGCCTATTTCACTATGTGATAGAGAACAATGAATGTAAGTTGCAAGCTGCCATAGAAGTTATAAACATAGTGCAAAGAGGAGTGATTAATTCAGGGACAGGATATGCAAAAATACCAAGTCAGGGATCAGGAAGGGTTTTTATAACTACCTGGGGGGAGCTCCTGTAGTTGCTCTTCAGCATTGGATGATGGAATCTGATAGTTAAATACAATTCAAGAGAAAGTAGAAGGGTTTTTTTATCCAACGGATCTGAGATTGCCCTAGTCTTAAACCAAGACAGTGATTCTCAAAGTGTGATGCCCAGACCAGCAGCATCAGCATCAACATCACCAGGGAAGCTTGATAAAAATGCAAATAAATCGTTGATTTCACTGCAGACCTCCTGAATTAGGAACTCTGGGGCAAGGCCCAGCAAGCCCTCCAGGTAATTCTGATGCTGACTGAAGTTTGAGAACCACTGCCCTAAAGGTCAGCTACATGGGAAGCCATGACCGCCAGTGTTTGCTCCTTGGATCATAAGAAATAGAGATGATGATTTTCAGGTTTTTATTTTAGGTACCTCATTGTAGTCACGCCCTTGGGAAATTGAGCTTTATTTAATATGTATTGGTCCCTGTCTACTATGTCAATAAAATAGTTAACTATTTGAATTTACAATAAATAAATAAATAGTCTTCAATCCCATAATGACAAGAATCTTTCTTAAATCCACCCAACTACAATTGAAATATTTCAGTTCTTCTTCAATCTTTTATACAAATTTAAAATATATTCACTTTAAATGCTTTAAACATTGATGGGTAGCAGGAAAGAAGGTGATTCCTATCAAAGTCGTCTTTATTATACTTTTATATTCCTGTATTAAAATAAGCCAATTTCAAGCTTTATATAAAATTTACATATGTTGTAATTCCTTGCAAAGTTTCTGTGAAGTTGAACTTTACATACAAAATGAAATCTGAAGCAAAAAGTTATTTATTTTCCTAAGTTCATATAGTGAGTGAATGACATAACAATTTATACTCAGATGCTTTTGGCTACAAAACTTATGTATTTTCTAATATTGTATAATTTCTGATTTCACAAACAAATCAGCCTCATTTTTATAGAAAAATGATAATCATCCTCCTGGTGAAGCACTTTTTACTAAGATGCCTCAGGCTTTCTAGATTATTTAATAAAAACTTCAAATCTTTCTGCAATAACTTTCAAGCATTTTGATTAATATTTAAACTATTAGGTCCTTTCCAAAATATGACTATAGTGGTTATATCTAACCTCAAGAACGTGTTTTAGTTCTACAATATCCACCCCCCTAAACCTTAGGATAAGCTTCATGTCTTCACTGCACTGAATACTGGAACTCTTTGTTTTAATAAGGAAGTTATTTATTTTATGTTCCAAATTTTTATGAAATTATTTTTCTGTTTGTTTTTATTGTTTATCATGATAATGTTTATGGTGTCACAAGCATCAGTGAAAAGTTATGAGACAATTAATTAATTCCTTGTATCAGATCATAGAATTACTGAAAAAGCAATACCAAGTCAAAATGTGTACCCTGCTTCTTATTCAGAAAACGCTTTTGTAAATGAGTATTCAAAAAATTGCTAAATAACAATGAAATCATTATTTAGAATTTAAAGTACATGTTAAAGCATTTTTTGATAAGTTGAACGAGAATAACCTCAGAAATAATGTTGATGAAATCGTCTCACTTAATTCAGTAAAACACTTTGAAATGAACATATTTAATCTTAGAGTCAATATTTTCTCTTCTGAATATAGATTGTATCAGCCAATTTACAAGGGAGACAAACCATATACAAACAAAATATTTTCTACATAGAGAAAACAGAGTGTATAGTCAACAAATGTTACTAAGCACCAGCTAGTACTGGAGTGGCAATGAAAGTCAGCATAGAAGAATAATGAGACAATTATCACAAGTCACTTAGAATTCATTTTGTATTTTTCAATATTCTGAGTAAGTTACTTGACCTGACTTCCAAAAGAATACTATCTATGCCTGGTGCAGTGGCACATACCTGAAATCCAAGTGCTTTGGGAGGCCGAAGCAGGAGGATTGCTAGAGTCCAGGAATTCAAGACCAACCTGGACAACAAAGCAAGATCCCACCTCCACAAAAAAATCAGCTGGGCACAGTGACATGTACTTGTAATCCCAGCTACTCAGTATGCTGGACCAGGAGGATTGCTTGAGTCCAGGAGTTCAAAGGTGTGGTAAGCTATGATCTTGCCATTGTACTCCAGCCTGGGTAACAGAGTAAAACCGTGTCTCAAATATATATACATATAAAATCTTCATTCTAGAAGACTCAGATTTTGAAAAAAATTATAGATAGATCAACTTGTTGCAAAAAGTGGGTGAGGAGGGGAGACTAATTAGAAGAAGTGTCTTATTTCAATTATCCCTCTATGAGATGTCCATTCACGCTTGTCCTCAGAGGCTACCCCAGTTACCAGCCACACACCCAAGTCTCTCTGCACTGCTGTGGACTTTCTCTAATTAAAACACCAATCTCAATCTTGTATGTACAATATATTCAGCTATTCTGCTTTACTGTGTGAATTCTAAAACTAATTATATTTACATTTATTTTGTCACCCAAATTAGATTTTGAAAATACTGTATTTTTTAATACAAGGACTATGTGATTGATTTTTTGAATATCATAATATTTATTACCAGTCTTATAAAGATATGCTCTATATACTGATATTAGTTTATTTCCATTGAAGAGAAATAAAAAAGGATATACTGAAATATAGCAAAATTAATTAAAATGTGAAGAAAAGATATATCTTAAAATGAAGATTGAAATTGATTAGAACAAACTAAAACTTCAAATATATATACACATATATTTTGACATATACACATATGTACAGTTAGACCACATTGTTTGTTAACTGTGGAGTCAACCAAATACAGGTAAAACATATTTGAAAAAAACAATTAAAATATAATAATGAAAATAAGACACATAAAAATATAGTCAACGACTATTTGCACAACATTTATATTGTTTCAAGTATTATAAGTAATTTAGAGATGATTTAAAGTATATAAAAGAGTGAGCATAGGTTATATCCAAATATAAATACGGCACTTGAGCATTTGTGAATTTTGGTATCTGTAGGGGATTCTGGAATCCATTCCCCGTGGATACCAAGGGACAACTGTGTGTTTATTATGTATGTGTTACATATGTAAAGAAATCTATCTGCATATATACATATATTCGACCATTGTTATTGTCTTCAACACTGAATTGTTTTAGATGTGACATATCTCTAATATCACGTCTGTCTACTTTCACCTATTTTCATATATTAAAAGTATCTGCTGCACTTTCCTGAACTCAGGAAAGAATAACTTGGAAATTACATCTTTTTTATAATAATGTGAAAAAAAAAAAGAATGGAAATTCATAGCTATGGTGAGTCTAGGGAAAAGCCTGTTAACATTTTCTAAACGAAATGTGTTCTTTAAAAAGCTTTTTAATGGAGAGCATTTACAGTATGTTAAATATAATAAGGCCCTTGGGAACTAGTAGGAATAGGTAATAGAATGTGGAACCCAGCATTTCCAAATTGTATTTAGCAAAGTCAATTGCAATTTTAACCAGCTAATAAGTCATTAATTAGTAAGACACTATTCTTAGTTCAGTGTTTTGATCTTATGTCTTTATTGTCATGACCTATAGAGTCAGGGTTCACGGTCCTTATCTCTTAGACATAGCAATCTGTTGCTTTCAAGAATTAGCACGTTAACTTTTCCCGGTAAAATAATTTTCTTTTTTATATTACTTAAGTTTTATTCGGGGTGACATTTATACTTAACAAATTGTTAGACTCTATAATTCATAAGGAAATTTAATTATTTTACAAAAATAATTCTCAAAATTGAAGTCAGTGGAATAGAATAGATCTCTATGTATACACACACACACTTAACATTCCTTGGGTCTGATGGGTCTGGGCCTACTGTGACTTTTGGAGGGGAAGAACATTTTTACCTTTAAAGATGAGTTTGAAGAATAAGAAAGAAAGCATTTTAGTTGTTATCTTATGCTCTGTCAACTTTGGAAACCGGAATTCTTTTTTTCCAAATAAAGTCGTTATGAAGTTCCATTATGCATGCAAAGATAGCGTGGATCTTAATGGTCTGCAGTCTTATCTTGTCTTTTTAAAATACTTCTTCCTCTGAGCAGCAGCTCTCATGGTCTTGGTAGGGTGCCACTACTATCTTTCAGAGCTGAGAAAAACCCCCGAAGGTTTGTTTGTAGTTTTCAAATTGTTCATAAGCACAAAAGATCTCATGGGAACTTGGTTTTGAGGGGTTGGTTTACTTTGCCATATTTGTACACATTCTTTAGGATCAAACTAGCACATTAAGAAAATTGTTTTATGTATTTAAACTAATTTTAACCTAAAATTAATCATGAACCTGGACCTTTGTAAATTATAGTGGAAGACACAGTAGAAGGCTGGGGTGAATATGCTTGTCTCCATTAGGAAACAAAGAAAAGGAATTCCAACATTCATCAGTGGGTATTTTTATGTACATAAAGGCTAATAATCTAAGAATTTAAAATCACCTTGCAAATCTTTAACAAATCAGTCTGTGCATCCACAATTTTCACAAAGGAGTGCTTGGTATACCTTTACTTTTTGAATCCCTTTTCTACCCTACTTTTTCTTCACTGGGAAGAGGTTTCTGATATTTTATTTGCTTAAAGCTCTTGGTAATTTTAATGGAGAGCCTTGAAATGCTAACTAGACAAGGAGATTGATGGCTCTGCCAATAGCTGAAATTGAGATAGAAATTGTTCTCTAGCTACGTTTGCTCATTATAGCCTAAATTTCTGAAGTTGAGTAAGCTTCTTTCTCACGTTTCAAACTCGGTTTATTTTTATTCGTAATACATAATTGATATTCTTCAAAAAGATTATAGAATGACTATGCTATTGTTACAACAAACTTTTTCAGCGAAGAGGCATATAGTAAATATTTCAGACATGGGAGTCATGGGAGTCATAATGGTTTCTGTCACATCCACCTCAACTATGCTGTTATGGTGAGAAAGCAGAACTATGCTGTTATGGTGAGAAAGCAGCCATAGAAAATACTAGGGGAACCCCCCAAAAAACTGGAATTTTTTTTGGAAGGTGAGCCCTTATAATATAGGCTTTTCTCACTAGGTAAGTGTTCTAGAACCCATGGGCCATAACTGTACCCGCTAGCATTTATTTGAATGGCTGCATTCGGTTTCAGTGATTTTGTTTTGTTTTGTTTTGTTTTTGAGATTCTTTCAACATGTTTGCCCATCTCATTATGGGTGATTCATGAGTGTACCTGCCCACACCACACTGAGTGTTCAGCAGTTTTCAACCAAAAATGGCATGCCTCCCATGCCCCACCCTCCCTATTTAGTCAGTCTTGCCCCAAGTGACTTTTTTTGTTTCTTTGGTTGAAAAAAAGTCCTCAAGGGGAAACATTTTGCCAATGTGGAAAAGGTGAAACCAAAAAATGGCAGAAACACTAAAAGGCATCAAAATTGACAAGTTCAAAAACTTTTGAGCAGTGGAAAATGTATCTCTGTAGGTATATTGCATCAGAGGGTACTTTGAAGGTAACTGAAGTTTAAACATGTAAGAGTAAATACACAATTTTTTAAATAAATAAATTCTGTTTTGGGGTTCCCCCATGTATAAACAAATGAGAGTGGTCATATGCCAATAAAAAGTAATTTACACAAATATGCCACAGGCCAGATTTGGCTTCTGGGCTATATTTGTCAACTCCTGGGTGGTGGGTAGAATGATGGTCTGCTCAGAGATGTCCACATTCTAATCACCATAACCTGTGAGTATTTTATGTTATATAACATAAGGACTTTCTAGTGATTGCACGTCAAAAGAGACAATTAGTGTTGGAAATCATAAGTAACTTGTATGTGATATATTTAAGGGTAAGGATTTTGAGATGGGGAGATTGTCTTGGATTTTCTACTCAGGTACTGTTTAATTACATGAGCCACTAAAAGTGGAGAACCTGGGCAACCCCTTTGGGTCCCCTCCCACCGTAGGAGCTTTTCTGTCCTCTCAATACATCTTCCTTTCCCCCCAAAAAGAAAGTGAAGAACCTGTCACGGCTGTGGTTAGAGAGATGCCACGTGAGACTCAACCTGCCATTGCTAGTGTTGAGATAAAGAAACAAGGTCACAGGTCAAAAGACTCAGGCAGCCTCAAAAGCAGAAACAATCTCTGAATGCCAACTGGTAAAAAAAAAAATGGAGGCCTCAGTCCTATAACTAGAGGGAGCTGGCTTTGAGTGGATTCTCTTCAGCCTTATGAAACTTCAGCAGAGACCCACCTGGGCTCATTAGAATTCTGACCTGGGAAAACTGAGATAATACGTTTGTGTTTTTCTCTGCTGCTATGTTTATGGTTATCTGTTACAGCAGCAATAAAAAAAAAAAAAAAAAAAAAACCAAACTAATATACCCTGGATTGGAGCACTGAAGTTAATTTTTTTGATGATTGAAATAATATATGCACATATACATTAATAATGCCATTTTGAATGAGATATACTGCAGAACTGATGATCATTATTCGTTGAAAATCGGTGAGAAACTACAGAGTTCGCTTTAGAAACCTGGTTAAAGGGATCATCAGATCATGGGAAAAGTCACTATAAAGGGGTGGCTGGATGTTAGGCGAAACTGGAGGATGCCACCAGACAACATCACTTAGGCAGCCAAAAGAGGAGTCATACGGAAAAAGGTGTTGGATGCCAAGGGCAGCTCTGACATGTGCAGATATGTTGTGCTCTTGAAATAATTTAGTGAAATTTCTCTGCTGGCAGCTGATGGACTGGGGCTGTCACTACCCCTGACTGCCCTTGTCCCTGCTTTAACCCTGTATAATTATTATTAGGACATATTATCATATTCCTGTTGGATGTAAAAGACCTAAGCTAGATAGTGTATCTATATAAAAGTATGGTTATTTAAGTATTTGGTTATTGAAGTTATTTGCCACTTCAACTATTAGTAAATATTTGGGCCAATTTAACCCGAGAAGACTCATTTGTTTGCTAATAGATGCGCTAGATTCCGTGTAACCCTTGTGGAAAATGATTTAGTGATACATGGGTGAGGCATGCTAAGACATACATGTGGAGGCCATGTGTTTCTTTGGCGATACACATCTAAAATATTCCTGATGATGGGTCCGCTTTTTACTGCTTTTCATGGAAGTAGAAAGCATTCTTCAGGAAATAAGGCACATTCAAGTGAGTGACAAATCTCAGGAATTAGAGAAGCAAGCTATTCAGCTGGTATCACATCTATAAAAATAGGGCCATCAGGTTAATGTGGGCTCCTGAGTAACCATATAGCAGAGGTAAAATTAAATATATACCCTCTCTTTTTATTTCAATCAAATAACTGCCAGCTCCTTGAGAATGACTGTGTGACATGGATGTGACTCGTCCTTATAAAACAATATTCTCCATTTCTCACTCCAGTGGCCTTTGTATCATTCCACTTTAGCTAAAGCTATTTTTTTTCCTTTTCCATTGTAACTAGTTTTCATTGGGATGCTGTCTATAGACTCTTCTAAGTGCATTCAAATAATCTATGTCTCATACTCTTAATAAGGAAGAACATATTATTGCATTCTCAATGAAGTCCTTTAGGCTTCAAATGCATGGATGGTAGCTATCCCATCAAAAAAATTTTTTAAAAAAGAACATAAGGCCCAGATTTAGCTCTCACTAAGTATCATTTAAAAAACTTAAAATCTTGGAATAGTACTTATCATATTTTGAAAAAATGGAGAAGACCATCCAAAGAAGTTATTTCTTGTTGAGTTTTATATCATACTTTTTCAAGTGTATCATCCTTTTGGGTTGTATATTACTCTCTTGGGGACTTTAGAACTGTGTATGAGAGGAGACCCAAAAAGTCTAGGAATATATTTATTAAAAATTGTATATTTATTCTTTTTTTTGTTTTGATTTTTTTGGGTTTTTTTTAGTTGGAGTCTCACTCTGTCGCCCAGACTGGAGTGCAGTGGCTGCTCCCAGCCTCGACCTGCTGGGCTCCGGTGATCCTTCCGCCTCAGCCTTCCGAGCAGCCGGAATTACAGGCGCGGGCTACCACGCCCGGCTAATTTTTTTTTATTTATTGTAGAGATAAGGTCTCGCCTGCCCAGGCGGGTCTCGCACCCGCGGGCCCAGGCAATCCACTCACCTCAGCCTCCCAAATGCGCGGGATTACAGGCTGAGCCACCAAGCCCGGCTGTATTTATTCTTAATGTTTAAACTTCAGCCACCTTTAAAGTGCTATCTGATGCAATCTACATATCGAGATGCTCTTCTCACTGCTCAAAACATTTTTTGAACTCGTCATTTTGATGCCTTTTAGTGCACCTCCTGTTTCTTGTTTGTTTGTTTGTAATTCTTCCACACTGGGAAAACATTTCCTTTTCAGGACTTTTTTCTTCCAGGGAAACAAAAAAAAGTCGCTCAGGGTTGATCTGGTGAATAAGGAGGGTGAGGCACAGGGATCATGCTGTTTTGGGTTAAAAACTGCTAAACATTCAGCGTGGTGTGCGCAGGTTGTTTGTGAAAATCACCCATCATAAAATGGACAAACTAGTAGAAAATCTCAAAAAAAAAAAAAAGTAACTGAAACTGAACTCAGACTCTCACAACATTGCTAGCTGGTACACTAGATTCTTAGAACACTTAAACTAGTGGAAGAAGCCTGTACTTCAAGGGACTCAACATCCCCCAAATAATTCTGTTTTGGGGGGGATCCCCCCTCATATCTATGTTAAAATACATAATCATGAAAGGGGTCCCTCTCACTGATTGGCTATTAGTGACCTCTCATAAATTTGACTTGGAAAAATATATCTACTAATGTCTTATTTCTCCTGGCAAGTATTCCTGAGATTTTTTTTTTTTTTTTTTTTTGAGTATGTCCTTTCTCAAGTGGCATTAAAATTATAAACAGGAAATGAATTAGTCTTTTTCAGGTCAGGACAGTCATGTTGAAAATGTTCTCAAGGAATCCCCAAAATCCATGATAATAACAACAATTAAACTTTAGTGGAGAAAGAAAGGATAAGCTTAGCAAAATTTAGGTCATGTTTATGTAATGCCTTGCCATCTAAAATTTAGAAAATTGAAGAGAGGGAGTGCAGGATCAGTTGACACTGCAGAGTCAGTGCAACCTTTCTCCCATCCACATGCAAGAGGTCAATGTCCAAATCACTGGATGATGTGACAGAAAGAACCATCCTGGGACATCTGACTCAGAGCTCTGGGAATGTTCAAATCATTGTGATGAACTCACTGCCCTACTTTGTGTCCTTTCCTCCATAGATAAGTAATTATTGTTGTTTCAAGAAGGCTGTAAAAGGTACAAGAAAGTTCGGAGGTTCCCAGATTTGGGTTTACTTTGGTATATAAAGACTAAGCTTCAAAAGCTTGAATAAAAAGAGTAAACGTGTTATATCTTTAAACAAATATTGTATTTTCAATTGACAAGTAATAATTGTATGAACATATGGAGTACGATCGATTGTTTTGATATATCTTTACAATGTGGAATGATTAAATCAATATATTTAAGAAATCTATGACCTCACAAAGTTTCAGTCAGGAGGAATAAGCTTTAGTGATCTATTTCACATAATATTGATGAAATTTAATAATACAGTACTGTATATTTCAAAATCACTTAAAATCTACTTTAAAGGTAAAATTAACAAGTAGATTTAATTATCTTTATTTTGTTATTTCTGTTGTGTATGTCTTGAGCCAGCAATTCTCCAAATTTAATGTGGAATAAAATTATGGCAGGTGGAGGGTGTAGTGATTAAAATGCAGATTTCTTGGTTTAAACTAAATCTCCAAATTCCCAGAGCCAGGAATCTACATTTTTAATGAGTATCCCAGTTGATACTGGAATAGAACAGAGAAAACACTAAAAACATTAAGATAGCACGCGTGTGATTAAGATAGTAAGGGCATTGAATGTATTTAGAACTTTAAAATATCAGTAAATCATGTTAAAACTTAGTTATTATTTTGGTTATTATCTTTGTTGTGACTTTGTTGATATCTTTGCTGTAACCAACTTCTTTCAGATCTGTGGCCAACTATCCTCTTATTGGTGAAATTTTCTCAGTAGGCAAAATTGTAATCTACTCTATTTCCCTAGCCTTTACTACTCATCACTATAACTGATTTTTCATTGTAGCACATGTCACCAACCAGCATATTATATATTTACTTGTTTCCTTCTCTCTCTCCCTTCTCTCATCAGTATAGTGAAGTCTATGAGGCAGGAACTTTGTTTTGCCCAACCTTATACTACCTCTAAGTGTACCTAGAATGTAAGTTGTTTACTAAATGATTTTGTGTGAATGAATAAATCAATGGATAGACTTACTGGCTCTGTCTTCTGATTTCTGCCTTTATGGCAGTAATTTAACATAGTGAATATTTCATTTTAAAAAAAGAATAAAAGACTTGAAAGAGAGTTTTGAAAAACTACAATGAATGATATTTATGAATATCATTCAAGAATCATTAAGAACTAGGGCTTGAAAAGATTTCTAAATTCCCAATTTTATAACTAAGAACAGAAAAGTTATGCAGTCCAAAGAAAAAGAGAACTATTCCTGGAAATACACTGGCAAAGCTAGTGATATATTCTACTTATTAGATATATTGGTTTAGTTGAGGTTGCATCAGTATAGATAAGTAAAAATACCAAAGACACTTGGAAGTAAAGTGTAGAACATCTATGGTAATTAGGAAATTTGGGTCATGGTACATTTTTAAAATATTTAAAAGTGGATGGGTAGAAATGTTTAACTGGAGTTCAACTGTGTTATTTTGAATAGAACCAAGAGAGGCAATTTTTTGTGTTTGTGCTAAAAATGTGTTTGTCAAGAATAACATTTCCTTTTCAAAAGTTTTCAAATTCAAGTTTTAATACTTTATGTGTTAAATATTATATACTGACAGCTTGGTAAAATCATCTTCCTTAACCCATCTGTCTTGTTTACCTGACAATTTTTGTTTTCTTAGTTTAACGTGTTTCTTAAATCTACTTGTATAGCTTAGTTCACAGCTTGCTTATTTTCTTCTCGTTCTGTCATTACATTTTGTTACTGCTTTCTATTGGGCTTACCATTTTCTGTTATTGATTTTTGTAAATTCTTCATAGCAGTTCTTGTAGGAGAGTGCCTTTGAGAAAAGTATCTGAAAATTATAACAAATCGTTTACAAGTAGTTTCTCAGCAGCACTGTTTACCCAGCTTTTATTTTATTCTTTTAATGTTTAGAATTCATTCATCATTGGCTTTTGCTTTGTTTTCCATCTCACATTCTTATTCCTTGAGTGACTGGTCTGTCCAGTTTTGGCTACTCCTAATTTTGGTGTCCCTGCTTATTTTTCTAAACATCAAATGTGAATTATTGACCTTCACTCGTAAGCCTACATATTGGTGACTGTACTAGAATAAATGTTCACAGAAGGTTATTTTTTTATTGTGTAAATCTCAAAATGCATAGTGAAATCCAGGATGGAATGGTGTATTTTGGAGCCCATAATAATTCTCACATAAATAATGTTTAACCCCTTAGAAAAGAAAAAAGTGCAGTTCATTGCTGCATTCATTTAATTTTACATACTCTTTGAGGTCGAAACAAATCTGACTGGGTTTTAATGTGAAAATAAAATATAAAATCTGTTCTTGAAGTTATTTCTAAGTAGAATCTTTCTCTAATCCTAATGAGAATTATCACAAAAAGAAAAAGAAAAAGAAAGAAAAGGAAGAAGAAGCAGCAGCAGCAGAAGAAGAGAATTTCCTAGGTTTTATAATTCTTTTGTTTTAACTCAGGGTAAACACTACAGCTGCAAACACCACTGGCGAGTATGCTCGGGTGAAATGGGGGAAAGGGTTAAATTTTCATAAGAACAGAAAGAGAAGCATGTGATAGAGTTTAAGAGAGAAGGGGTAAAGAAGGTAGCGAATGAAACTGAATGCTGCAAAGCCACGGAATAAGAGTGGAAAGAAGCATCTCATGTTCACACTTTTGTCTAAAGAGTAAATCAGTAAAAAAGAAAAGGGTATCTAAACACTTAAGTTTATATTGTTTCTTTTCTGATATTATTTTCTTATGTTGTAACCTATTATAAATAATAATTGTGTAATGTTAAACCTATAATCAGTATCCTGCATTCATTTAAACAGAGATTTAACTTCATCTAAATTATGCCTTACTAAAATCAGTGAACTAGACTTTGAAGATCTGTTTCTTCAGGTTTCTCAGCTATATCCATAAAGTGCACACTTCCTTACTCTTCTTTGTGATATTTCAAAGACCATTTTTCTATAAAGTACTCTGAGCTCCTTTGAACAAAACCCTGATAGTTATACATGACTTTATGACAGCATTTTAGCTATACAGAGGATTTATCAGAAAGTCACAAGCTATACAAAAAATCTAGGTAAAACCAAGCAGTGTCTCATAAGATAGAAAAGAACAATTTTAAACCCCGGACCCACTTTGTCCATAAAGCTCTATGACTAGCACTGAGCGCTCATGTATCCCCTACTCAGTAAACTATGACTAAGGATGTTTATATAAGCTTTTCTCCTGTATTATGTACACATTCCATATGTATGTTCTTCATTTCCTTCTTTAGGACTATTAACCTTTCTCAAGGAAGAGAGTGTGTTTATGCCCTAGGAGTAGAGCAAATGTTCATAGAGAGCTATGAACATTTGATAAGAAGAAAGATACCTTGGATACATGGTCTTTGAGGGATTTTGGAGAATATTTATGATGCTACAATATGTGTTAGTCAAACGTTCCAATTAAAATGAATAGTAAATAAGGTTGGGGTAGATTTCATAAATTTTAGAATAGTGAGCTTAATTTTTATTTCTAGCAAAATTCTAGAATGAACCCAGCAAACAGCATGTAGAAAGACATAGCTCATAAAGAATCTTCCTAGACTTTCAAAGATGCTGCTTTGTTGGATACTCTCCAGCAATGATCTATTTGTAGACAAAACTTCAGCGTGAGGGTTGGGTCAGAGCTTGCTGCCACTGAGGGATGATGTCTACCTGTGGATGGAAGCCAGTGGCCTGTTTCAGCACTGTATCTTTTAACTGCCTTGGCCTATTTATTATTTTAATCAATGGCTTGGTTGGATGAAGACACAGAGAATCATGCTTGTTTTTTAATCCTGTAATGATGCAAAGCTTAGAAACAATAGCGAATGTGTGGGGAGGCAAAATTAGGATTTAAGAAGCTCCCCAGAGACTGTAATGTATGAGTAATACCTGTCAAACTTAAGAAGAGTCTGCCAAAATATCTGATATAATCTTAGTCTGCATTATTTAAACAAGGCACCGAAATTGATGAGACAGTGATACGACTTGACTTTGAACAGGACAGACACAAGTGGATGTCTTCCCTGAATGCATTGTAAACTTGTGTTCCGAGAAATGAGTGACTTGGAGGATAAGAGAATTTGAAACCAACAGAGCATGTTTAATAAATAAGAGAGACTCTTCAGGGATATAATAGAGTCTGTAGATACGTGTGTCTAAAGATATGGCATAAAGAAATAATTATTAAGTTCATCTCAAAAAGCAAAATAAAGCCCAATGAATGTGCATAGGAAGAAAAATATCTTTTCAACAATTAGAAATCTTCAAAATGCAAAATAATATGACTATTCCAGTGTGAAAAATTAATTGTGTCATCCTGAAGATCATGGTGGATACTCAATACTTAATTATTGAACTGAATTTAAAATACAGAATTTTTACTTAAAATTTTGTTAGACATGATCTTATACAAATAGGATCTGTTAATTGAAAAGATATTGCAAGTCAGCAAACTCTCTGGAAATGGACACCTCTTGCCTCTAGGAAGCATCAATTAGAGACTGAAGAAAAGGTGATGGTAGTGATTGTACATATGCATAATATAGGGTGTTTCATTATGGTTTAGACATTGTGAATACGTTGGTTTGCTTACAAAAGTAATCAAGCAACTAATATTTTGGAGAAATAAATATAAAATTGAAATAATCAAAATGCAGACTTATATGACAGATTCACTTTTAATTTTCAACAAAAAAGTACGGGTTATGATATTTTTATTGTTTTCTCAGAACTTTATAAAATGGGTCACCAAATCCATAAGGAAGAAAATGCAAACTTGCTATAAAAAATTGAGGTGGAATCTTTAAAATACACTACTGCCATATAAGAAATCTGCCATTCTGTTTCAATTTCCCGTAATCCTTCAATCTCTTATATATGTACTCAAGATGTATTTATGCTTTCTCTTCTTATTTTTAGGGTACTTTGAATCCCTATTGTGTATTGTGGGATGACTCAAAAACGTAAGTGACAAATGTTTTCTTATATTACTTTGGACTAAATATTCAAACTACATTATTTCAGCAACCTGATAATTAAGAAGAATATAAGTCAATGGGCTGTTATATTCAAAGAAAAAACATTCTCCTTTTTGAATCTGCAGGACAGCATGATGAATGTGTTTGTATGTAATGATCCCATCAGGCTACATCTTAAGATAGGATTGCATTACCTAATGTGTAAGGCACATTGCAGTGTGAATTCCATGAGGAGGTTTTAAAAGCTCTGATATTTTAGAATTTATAGAAGCTCAAACGCCATTTCAACATCTTACCCTAGTAATTCATTTTAGCACTGCAGAATAAAATAGCAATCTCTATGGTCATTTAGCCAATACATTACGTGCATGACCTTGAATCTATTATCAGAATAATGCAGCATTTATATGGTTTTTCCAAATTGTTTTGTTATTAAAACATTGAGTAACATTCAATTTTGTATTCATATATTTTATGAATTCTTGCAGACAAAAGAAAATAATTTCACTAAATAAGAATATTTCATTTTGTTGTTTGTACAAGTAATTGATATATGTGGGCAAAATCATCTTTATTCCATTGATAATTCTATGCGATTTTGATGTTTCAAAGATCAGAAAAATCCATGATTAAGTATTAGACTCCTATACTTGAAGTACTTACATGGGTTACCTTTATTGTTTCAGTTTGTTTTGTTTTGCATAAAGGGGAGATAAATATCAATCAATGCCAAAAGCCAATACTGCCATCCAAACACTTTCAGATAAAGCGCCATGTTGTTTGATTCTTTGTAGTCTAAGAATTTTCTCAGTGTCCTTCACCCCAAATATGATCTACAACTGAGGGTTTATGTTGTTACTTGCCTTCTACCAGAGAGTCGAGTAGAGGACATTCTTAGAATCTCTAGGAAAGGATCAGACTGCCTGGCAATGTGCTCAGTCCGAGGATGCCAATATAATTTAAACTGCAATAGATAATATTAAGCCATTAAGCATATGTGTGTGTGTGTGTGTGTGTGTGTGTGTGTGTGTGTGTGTGTGTGTGTGTGTGTGTGTATATATAGAGAGAGAGAGAGAGAGAGGAGAGAGATATTTTTTATTTTATTTTTGCTATAGATTCTGATGTTCTAGGAATCTTCAACTTCCAGGAATCCTAGTAACATAAAGAGAATTTCAGCTGTCCCTGGCGATAATAAGAGCTGGATGGCCTTATTGCTATCATTATTTTTCTTTCTGAAATCCAATAGAGAAGTCCATGACAGAAAAATTTTTGCAAGCTTCTTCTTTCTACCAATAGCCAGAGAAAATTGGTGATGTAATCTAAGGTGTGCTTAGTATGTTTTATAGTCAAGCAAAGAATAAAATGCGATAAAAATCTAATTCAGTGTTTTCTGCCCAAGAAAAATATGCTCTTAAACTCCTCATTATAGCTACTTGCATATTTCTGTGAATAATAACCAACTTTGATTTTAGTTTTGTTATATTTTTCCTGGGTAGAATGTGCTTCTGTGTTAATCTAAACAGGGGAAAGTGTTAGTTACTACAAAAGTCCCCTAGCTCCATTAAAGGTGCACTACAAGAAGAAATAAAATACCCCCTTATGGTGTGAATCCTGTTGGTTTTCTCTCATTTCTCTCACAGACAGTATAAGGTATCAAGTTTAATGTATAAAGCTTTTGGTGTCTGAGGTCAGCATTCACCTTAGGAATGATTCTTGCTCTGCTTTCCCTAATATCTGCCGATAACTTGACTCTTATCCTTCACCAAGAACATGTCTTAGCTTCACAAAATTCAACTTTTAAGTTGTCCTTGAAGAAAATAATCTGGGGAGAGAAAGTGTGTCTTGTTGCCTTTCAAATAAAATGAGCTCAAGAGATCAGTGTAGTTCATGTTTCCTTGATGTATCTGAAAACTGATCAAAAACCTTTCCACTGTGCCACAACTTCTGACCCATTATGGTTTTTACCAGATTGTTTCATCATTACAGTTGTTTTTTCAGGGTGAGTTTTAAATAATGACGGTTAAGACAACTTTATTTTCTTTCTTCACATCTATTCTTCTGTTTTGATCATGTTTATATACACAATAGTTTTGTCAATGTGATGATTTCAACTGTAAGTATAGGTCCTTTCGGTATAATTTACAGAGAAGAGATAGTGCTACTGCTTTTTATATAGGAAAGGGCTGACTTTCAGTGATAAAGTTAAATCTCGAAGTCGTGTTGTAATTATGATTTATCAAGTTGCCATTCTTTTTAATTTTTAAAATTAATTTCTGATTACAGAAGCAATGCATGGGTATCTTTCACTTATCAAACTTTGCAAAATAACTGTCCAGGCAAAAGGCTCCATTAACCATCATTATTTTGGGTCTCCACACCTACCCATATCTCCATGGTCACCTATTTACATTTTGTGGTATATAATTTCAGATATTTATTTATGCCTTAATGTATGTATGCAGCTATAGGTTTTAACACTATTTTGATGCAAGTGTTATCACACTGTGTATAACATTTGACAATCTCAATTTTAAATTCAACTTATATCTTGGGAATTTTTATATTCTACTACTTATATTTTATTCCTTATATCTGCTGCATTATACAGGCATATCACACTTGGTTTCCTAGTCTCTATATTGATGGACATTGACATGATTTTTAATTTATTTTATTCTATAAACTGGATTTTTGTGCACCTCCTTGTACATCCTCCCTTGATGATATTTCTGACCACCCAATCAGGAATGTGACCCTGTTGATCTCCACCACATTTTATGTTCTACACAGCATTCATTCCTTTTTTTGTTTTTATTTTTATTTGCATATTGTCTGTCTCTTCCACTAAACACCATAAAAGAGCTCCGTTATCTTTCATATTCATCACTCTTGGTAACTAGGATGCCTTCATATAGTATGTATTCAATAGATATTTATTGGCTAGTTTTATACAAGAATGAATGTTTATGTGTTTCCTAGGTACCCCTTCTATTTAAGAATCATTCCCATCTCTATTTCATTTGATCAGTTGATAAGTATTTCTAGCAATTATTAGACCTGGTGTAGGAAGTCTGAAGGGAGAATGTTTCAGTTTGTTATAGTGCTAAAGATTCATTACAAACAGCAATCGATTCAAATATATCTTTTTATATATTTAAACGTTTTCTTTTAAAGTGGCTCGCACAGTTACCATTTGTGTGATTGATAATTTTCACATTTTTTAAGCTTCTCTAAGTTTGGGTTTGGAGTATTAGATCATGTGTGATGACATTTTCTGAAAAGTCTCTAATCTCTGCTTTAAATTAACCTGTGGTCTTTCTCTATGGATCTTTGGATCTTGTAGTCATTCACTTGACATCTTCAGGTCTGTACAGGATCACATTTCTTTTCAGAAAATACCTTAGAATTTTATTTTCTCTAGCTATAATTATAACTTCTTAAGCATAACATAACTGTTAAATAGTTTCATCAATCTATCTGTAATTTATTTGTTATCTTGTAACTGAAAACAGAAGCTTTTAAGAACTAGACATTTTCATTTTTTTCAACATTTCAGATTGATTTATTGGAGTTGGAAGTAGCAATAGTCACGTCTTGACTGAGGCTGACATAGACTTGTTTTATCTCAACGTTAAGTAATTAAGTTGAAGTAATTCCTTCTTGTTCCTGGTTTTCCTTATTTCTTCAAAACCAGAACATCTTTCTCTTTTGTCTCATTCTTATTGGAAGTCACTGCCTCATTTACTTTACAATATAACTGCCAGCAAATATGAAATTGTATCCCAGTCTCATCTCATTATTTCAGGGGGGTTTTCATCATATTCTTTATTCTTTGAGTGATTGGCATACCAGACATTAGGAAAACAGAGCATTGTACACCTTAAGAAAAATCTGTTACCTCTTATAAATTCAAAGCAATTATACAAATCATTACTATTTTTGGATAGCCAACTGTTCCCCCAAGTAATAATCAAGTGAAAACTATTTTATATGGCTCTTTTCAAACTGGGCTAGACTGGCGGCAAATTAATATGAACAGAAAATAATTTTCTTACAATTGCAATAAAGGAGTAAAAAGAATGTTGGAAGAGTTCTTGTTGGAGACTTAATTTATGCAACGGTTAATAAAGAAAATAGATCAAGAATAACCAACCATGTAAAACAGCGGTATGATAGTCTTATTGTATGGGGAGAAGTATGAAAGCATTTATATAGATTTGCAGTTACTTGCAAGTCTTTTCTTGAGAAACAACGAAAAAAGAAAGTCTGTATTTAACATATTCTGCAAACTTACAGCCATGACCGAGGAGATAACTGTTTATAGAATTTCCTAGTGACTCCACTAACCAGAGACAGGATTTAAAAGCTGTTTTACTTCAAGAAGTTTTGTTACTTTTGTAGCACAGATTGGTCTGTTTAAAACATGTTAACTCTGTATGTCAAGGCAGGCAATTCGTTGGAAAGAAATCACATGACTTTATTACATACATATGACGTTCAGTATTCCAAATTAACATTGTTATGTGCAGCTTCTAGCATGTCCAGTATATGTCCTTGTGCTAGCATGTCTAATTTTACTGCATAGTTCCTAAGGTCATGCTTGCTTTTCTATAATTAGAGTTGTAAGAAATAACTCTTTTGGCTGACATTTGATATAATCCTGCCTTAGTAAATATATTCAGAGTTGATATGGTAGTAACTGCAGAAGCAGCTAAGTTAAACTTTTGGAGTTTGCATCTAAAATGCTAAGAGTCATTGTAGTTCCCATTATCAACTCAGGTCCAATAAGCAATTCTCTAATAATATAAAACCAAGTTACTCTTTTTGTCCCCTGATTATATTCACACTAACAGAAATGACAATATAAGAATTTTGTATTATCAAAATACTAGTCCTTGTGAGTTAAAGTAAAATTTACCTAATTTTCAAAAAATAAAATATTATTTTGTATTCAAAAATAATAATACCCAACTTTAGAATAGTTCCGGGTTTTGATAAAAATGTTTGCTTCTATTTGTTTAAAAGAGCAATCATGCCCTTTTTTAAAGTACGCCAAAAAACGATAGAAAAATTATAATTTCCTGAAAAAGTAGCAATATAATTAAAGATTCATTGATACAAAACTAAGTAAAGCATTTGCTTTTTGCTCTTCTGTCTTATACTATACGTTACTCTTTGAAACTTTGCAATATCCACAACTGTGTGTTTTCTCATAAAGCCATTATAATTCCAAATGACCTTATTTCAACTTTCTTCAGAAACTTTTTTCCTTTTTTAATCCCTTAAAATTATTAAATTTTTTGAATGTTTTAAATTACAACATAGATTTCATGATATTGTGTTTTAAGTGTCTTTTTTTCTGAAGATGTATTATTGAATTTGTTAGTACATAAATGATCCCTTTTTAACTGATAAAGTTTACATAAGTGCCTCTAATATTATTAACAATCCATTATGTTCAACAGTGTGAGCTATAATGCTCAGGAAATATTACATTATGCCTCTATATGAATTCAAATTGGAACATGTATTTGTTATTGTAACCCTTGCCTTGACCCTCTAATGTAGGGATTGGCACACTATAACCCGTGGCACAAATTTTGCAAATAAAGTTTTATCAGATACAGTCATGCCTATTTGTTAAGTGCTGGCTCAGCCTGTAATCCAGCGCCTTTGGGAGGCTGAGGTGAGTGGATTGCCTGAGCCTGCGGGTTCAAGACCCGCCTGGGCAGGCGAGACCTCATCTCTACAATAAATCAAAAAATCAGCTGGGCATGGTAGCGCGCGCCTATAGTTCCAGCTACATGGAAGGCTGATGCAGAAGGATCGCCGGAGCCCAGCAGGTCGAGACTGCAGTGGCCGGGAGCGGCCACTGCACTCCAGTCTGGGCGACAAAGTGAGACTCCAACTCAAAAAAGAAAACAAAAAAAAAACTTCAGAGTTGAGTTGCAACAGAACCACAATGCATGCAAATTCTAAAATATTTACTATCTAGCCTTTTATAGAAAAAAAAACTGCCAACCCTTACCCATAACAGTACTTTACAGCATTTTTTATATCTTGACATACAGAAAATATTGATTATATATCATAATAAAGTAAATAAATGAATATATTTGCTAGCAAGGTCAGTGTCGGGTGCCCAAGGCTAGAGAGAATCAATATCTTCATTAGTTCTGAAAAATTTTCAGCCATTATTATTTCAACTATAGATTCACCTATAATCTGTCTCATCTTCCCTGGAAACCCCAAATAGTGTTGTTTCCTATCCTCTTTCTCTCATAACCTCTCTTCCATATTTCTGCTTTTCTCCCCCCTCTCAATTTACATTTTAACCTCTCACATGGTTTACTAATTCTCTCTTCCATTTTACCTAGCCTATTATTTAATTATTCATAAAGGGTTCTTTGTTTTTTTATTTGCTTTTACTTAGTTATGTGCCTTAATTTCTATTGCTGTTTTTTTTTTTAATTTTAAATTTAGGGAATACATGTGCATATTTGTGACATGGACATACAGCGAATTGGAGGGAACTGGACTTCCGGGCTACCTGGCACTCACTTATTGAACACTGTATCCAGTACATAATCTTTCAACCTTCAGTCCCTTCAGCCCTCCCCCCAGCTTGGAGACCTCATTGTCCATTGTTTCTATCTTTATGTCCATGTGTGCACAGTGTTAGCTCCCATTTATTAGTGAAAACATTTGATATTTGATTTTTTTGTTTCTGAGTTCACTTACAGTAATGGCCTCCAGTTCCATCCATGTTGCCACAAAGGACATGATATTGTTCTTTTTTTATGACTGCATAGTATTTCATGGTGTACGTATACTACATTTTCTTTATCCAATCAACTGTTGATGGACACATAAGTGGTTTTAAGACTTTGCTATTGTGGACAGTGCTGTGATGGACATATGAGTGCTGGTGTCTTTTTTATATTAATGATTTATTTTTGTTTGGGTAGATACCTAGTAGTTGGATTTCTGGGTCCAATAGTAGCTCTATTTTTAGTTCCTTGAGACATCTCTGTACTGTTTTTCATAGATTTTAAGCCAATCTACCTTTCCACCAGCAGTGTACAAGCCTTCCTTTTCTCCACATCCACATGACATCTGTTATTTTTTGACTCTTTAATAATAGCCATCTGACTGGTATAGGATGACATCGCAATGCAGTTTTAATTTATATCTCTTTGATAATTAGTGATGTTGAACATTTTTTTCATATATTTGTTGGCCACTTGTATTTCATCTTTTGAGAAATATCTGTTTATGTCTTTTGCCCAGTTTTTAATGGCATTGTTTGTTTTTTCTTGTTGAGTCTTTTGTAGCTTTCTGATATGAATGCTTTTTCAAGAGGCATAATTTGCAAATATTTTTCCCATTTTGTAGGTTGTCTGTTTATTGATTCTTTGTTTTGCTGTGCAGAAGTTTTTAGTTTAATTAGGTCCCATCTATCTATATTTGTTTTTGATGCATTTGTGTTTGGGATCTTCATCATAAATTATTTGCCTATGTTGATGTCCAGTAAAGTTTTCACAAGTTTTCTTCTGGGACTTTTATAGTTTCGGGTCTTATGTTTAGATCTCTAATAAATTTGGCATTAATTTTTGAATGGTGAGAGACGGGGATTCAATTTCATTCTTCTGCATGTGGATAGCCCATTTTCCTAGCACTGCTTATTGAATAGGGTGTTTTCCCCATGGTTTAGTTTTGTTAGCTTTGCTGAAGATAAGTTGGTTGTAGGTATGTGGCTTTGTTTATGTGTTCTGTTTCATTGATCTTTGTGTCTATTTCTGTACCAGAACCATTCTGTTTTAGTTACTGTAGCTTTGAAATGTAGTTTGAAATCAGCCAATGTGATACCTCCAGATTTGTTTTTGTTCTTTTTTTTTTTTTTTTTACTTAGGATTGCTTTGTCTGTTTGGGCTTTTCTTTGGTTTCATATGTACTTTAGGATTTTTTTTTTTTAATTCTGTAAAAAATGACTTTGGTGATTTTGGTATGTTAAAACAAGACAAAATACTATATGGACAGAGTCTATTCTTTAATATTACATTTCTAGCATGGTATTAAAATTCAGAAGTGGATTTTGTCATAGCTATTTCTAAATCTAAAATATTACCAGTGATCTCTAGATATAAACTATTTCTTATTATCAATTGTTTAGCATATAATCAACAATCTGGAAAAAAATGACAGCATTCCTTTTCATAGTTTAATGGAAATCATATAGGCAATGGGATCTCCCAATTTGTCAGTAAAGGTTGCCTATCCGTTTGAGGTTATGAAACTGAAAATTAGTTTCGACTTTTTACCTAATAATTCGGGGAAAAAAAGGTGATAATTAAAATAACTCCATCTCTAATCACTCTAAACTCCAGATTACTGAAGAAAATAAAAATGGGCATAAAATAACCTATTGCATGTGGATGAAAATCAACAGAAAAAAAAATTCTAACAGTGCTTGGCCCACTTATTACAACATGGCAGGTGTACAGAAATGTTCAGAGGAATTCATGATTGTCTGGTTCATTGGTTGGCTATTGGAAGAATCTAACAAGGAAGAATATCCATTCACATGCTTGTCTTTGAATAATGGGTCTTCTGTATCTGAGAAAGTTATTTTTTAAAAGTGTCAAATACTTTGGTCAGGATTTCCAGAGTGGAAAGAGGAACAAAAAATAACCTAGATGAAGTAATGCCAAGAGATGCCAACCAAGAGCCTCTCAGATGCCATAGGACACTCTCATCAGCGTCTACACTATGTGAAATGTGCACTTTGCCTTGTCTATCCTTTTCCTCACTCTTACTCTCAGAAAGTCATTGAAGTCAACTTTCAAAGTATTCATTTAAACTAAATGTTTTAACAACTAATAATAGAGCAAAACTTGGAATTCGTTCATCGTTTCACGGCAATTTATTCTGTTCTTGGGGAGCCTGGGATGATTCCAAGAGACCTCTTTGACATGATTTTTAAGATTTTGTTGTTAAAATATTAATAGGTAAAGTATTAATAGGAGCAACCTAGAACTGACTGGTACAAATGGGCTCTCTTAATTTGCTAATGCCGGTGGCTCTATTTTTAAAAGATGCAGGATTTAATTGCTGAGAATTCATACTTAGGTGATTTTAGAACTGTATTTTTTTCAGTCATTTGAATGACTCAGGATAAAATTTTTTCAATGTATATACTCTATAAACAACAGACTAGACATTTTTTTAATATCTAATTTATCATTTTCTTTTCTTATCTTAAACCTCAGAACTGTCCACGTATACTATATTAATAACTATTTTACGGGTTTTGTGTTACTCAATAATTAACAGTAGCTTACATTTTCTTTCTTGACATCATCAACCAAGCAATCTCTAATGTATTTGTAAATATTTGCTAAAATTTATTCTCTAAATTACACAAGATATAGATTGAAGAAACATTAGGAAAGATGATATCAATGTAAAGAAAATTATTTTAAGGTTTGGTAATAAATATAAAGATTCTAGATCCAACTTTGGAGGTCACTGAGGAAAAACAATGGAATGAAAATTAATGTAGTGATAATGATTTTGACTGAAAAAATAAAACCTTCTGTTTAATCATTTTCATTTGATATAATGAACATAAGTAATTATACTTAAGGGTTATAAATCAAGTAACAATATTGTGAATGTTGTATTTGGAGTCAAACTGAGTTCTTATTACAAATGATGTACTTTGTAAAGAATAAAGTATGTATACAAACATGATCTATAAAGGAAAAGTAATTTGGAATTTCTCATTTTAAAAGATGTTAATATCATCATTATAATTGTAAAATACTACATTGTCAATACATAGTACATATAAGGCAATCTGTCCACTCCCTCTACTTTGTACAAGCAGATCTTTTTTAGTTTGAACTGTTGTTGTTGTACAACTGTTTTTTGATACTGTTAGTTGAACTGGGCTTTGGCAGGAATTGGGCAGGTTTCATTGCCCTGAACTTTCACAAGCATGGTAAGACAGCACTACTTTAAAATGCTGCACTCAGTATGCTTACTCAAAGTCATGAGATTATTTCTAGTTACTAGTGAATTATACTTATGGTCTCGAAGAGTGGGGTTGTGTTTACTGGGTTTTAATAAATTATTTTTGAGAATACAGCCAAAGACTTGAAACTTAGGACAAAGTTTGTTTGCTTGTTTATTATTTGTTTGTTTGGTGGGGATTTTTGGATGGAAGCATTGAAGAAAGTCTTCTAACCAAGTGTATTTTACCTATTTCAAATACCACAGTGGCAGCTACCAAGAGTTGCTGTGTGTGGATACCTGTGTGCTAGTCAACTAAGCAACTTCTGAAAACTTATTAACTCAACAAAATTTTTAAAAATATACCCTGATATGCAAGGAATTTTTAACACACAGCTTAAGTCATTCTATTAGAAACATAATTGTCATGATGTACCATGTAGTCTCAGTTCAACAAAGTACTACGTAACAGAGTCCACAACAAGTCACTTCCCTTTCTGGAATCATATACATGTACTAATCCTTTACAGTTTATAATTTAAACCTAGACTAAAATTGGAGTTACAGAAGAGCCCAAGACCACCTCCATATCTTTTATCTACAAAGGGAATTTTATTTATTTATTTAATTGGATTTTATTTCTTTCATTTTATTTATTTATTCCATTTCAGGATTAGAAACCTGAGACTTAGAAGGCAGAGAGTATAACACTACTCTGAATCAATTACCATTCTTCCCTCCTAATCTAGAAACATGTGGAAAACAAAAGATTATCTACTTAAACAGATAACTATGACATCCTGAACTGATGTTGATGCTATGGCCTGAATGTTTGTGTCCTCTCATAATTCATATGTTGCAGTTTCATTCCCAAGCAGTGGTGTTGAGAGATAGGTATCTGGGAGGTGATTAGGTCATGGTACTCATGATCTTATAAAAGATCTTATAAAAGAAACCCAGGAGAACTTGTTTGTCCCTTCCACCATGTGAGGACACAGAGAATGCACCATTTATGAGGAAAAAGTCCTTATCAGACATCAAATCTGCTGGCACCTTGATATTAGACTTCCAAGCCTTCAGAACCGTAAGCCATGCATATTTCTATTGTTTATAAACTATGGAATCTAAGGCGTTTTGTCATAGCAGCCCAAATGAACTAAGCTGTAGAGAGTCAAAAGAAAATTTTTGTGCAAAAGTAATAGTCAGAAAGAATTGAAAAATATCTTATAAACATTTAGCCTGTGTTGTAACGAAAAGAAACACAATAGCTTTGTTTGGAGAGACCTCAGACTACTCATGAGTCTATGTCACAGATGAGCAACCATCCTAATAATCACTATAATTAAGATGTGTTTCATGTCTCAGCTCAATGTGGTTTCCATGTTGATAGATCTTTTCAGCCTGACCTGAGTGCAGATCACAGATGCAAATGTATGATCTCCTTCAAAAATGAAGGCAAGAAAATCAATTTGCTATCGTTTCAGGTCTGCACAACCTCATAGACTGTCTTATGTGATGTTGACTTTCTCAGGAAGAACTCTCCTCATCCTGGATTTCTTTGGATTTCTACTATATAACCCCATTTCACTTTTTCTAGCACCTACATAGTTCCCAGGGCAGAGTAGGGATGTAATGAGTATTTGAGTATTTCTGAATTGAAATGGAATAACTTTTAAAACTTTTATAATAAATTTGAATACGTGATTCCCTTGTCTATATAGATGCATATGTTACCTATAATGTAGTAAGCCACCAGGCATGGTGGCTTATGCCTGTAACCCCAGCATTTTAGGAGCCCAAGGTGGGAGGATTGGTTGAGTCCAGTAGTTTAAGACCAACATGGGTAGCATAGCATAGCAAGGCTTTGTCTCTACAAAAATAAATCACACACACACACACACACACACACACACACACACACACACACACACACACACTGGACATGATGGTGTGTGCCTGTAGTCCCAGTTACTTAGAAGGTTGAGGTGGAAGGATTGCTTGAGCCCAGGAGGTCAAGGCTGCAGTGAGCCATGATCATAGCACTGTACTCTAGTCTGGGTGACAGTGAGACTCCAACTCAAAAGTAATAAAAGAATAAAATACTATTTCAGAGTTGATAGGTAATCTAGTTCTATGTATATTGTACAACAATCTTATATGTTTCTGAAAGTTAAAATGTTCTTGTTTTTCTTTTCTTTTCCTTTCAAGAGAGAAATAAGTTCTTTTCTGCCACAGAATATACAAAGTGATTCAGTGCTCATGGGAGGAATTCATAATTCAGGCTCTTATTTTCACACTGCCTTTCAACAACACCTACGCCACCAAGAATAATAATGTGCTAAGCTGCAGTACCTACAAAGTATTTCAATAAAAGAAGAAAATTATTTTCATAATTACTGATAAGTTCTTAATTTGTTCTGCTAAATGGTAAATCAACCACAGTTGATGAAAAAAGAAATTTTATGTGTTGATATTACAGATTTAGAAAAGGAGGCTTGAAGTTGTCTTGAAATATTAGGGAGTGATAATTTAATTTAACTTAAGACAAAGGGTTATTTAGTGGAAGTCTTTTGAAGCTCTAAAGAGAAGTATTGTATTGCTTTCTGATGTTTAAAATGCTCAGTAAAGTCATTTACATATTTCTACTATTACTGAAAGTAGACAATAGTATGTTTTAATGAATTGCCTTGCAAGATGTCTGCAGGACAGAATCAGTTCAAATGATAAGTAAACTTGTCAAAAATATTGAATGAGATATTTGTTGACAACTTCTCTGATCACTTTATAAAGTGTACTATTTAAGATGCTTTGTGGCGTATGTCAATTAGGTGCCTAATAATTGTTTGTTAAAGGGGAATACTTGTTGAATGAATGAACATTTTTTTTTTTCTGAGCTAACCTTTCCCTTGCAGGTTACCTAGAAATACCATGAACTTATTTTAACCTCTTTTGTTGGGGTGAAGTCAGTTAGGGATTCACTGACATCTTATTATCCAGCATCACTGGAGAATAAAAAGACTCGCAGCTGATGGGGGTATTTCCAGTTAAGTGAACTTATCTCTTTTAGAACTGTTTTACTCATTAATGTAAATCGCTGTAGGATGTGGTACCCTCCCCCACATCTGTCTCATGGGTATAGTCCAGGCTGAGACGGAGCTTTTGCCCTCGAGCTCTCTCCAGCACTCCCAACCAACCCCCCCACCTCCCACTCCACCAAGCAGCAGCTTCTGTGGACCTTGGCACCACTGGGTACTAAGCAGCATCCTTGGTTTCTACCCACGAGATGCCAGTACCACTTCCCACCACCTAACTGTGATGGCCAGACCTGTCTTCAGATGTCACCAATCATCCCTGATAGTGGAGAAAGGCAAACTCATCTCTGGTTTAGAACCACTGAAAAAGGGGAACTTACTGAAAACACATATTTTTGCCCCTAGTTTAGATCTGCTGAATAACAACTTTCCAAGTGGGTCTAGTGCACACTTAGTTTGAGAATCATAATTCAAGTTGTCCTCACTGCTTTCATTTTCTAAACTTCTGTGACCTCGGTGCAAAATCAAAAAAGCCTCATTGAGTGTGTAAACTGAATACAGCATCTATCTCAGTTCTGTGGGCTATTCAATATCTCTTCAAGTAAGTACCTTGAGTATGAATCATGAACTTCCTGAGTAGCTCAGGGACCTCGGCTGTTGTTGAGCCTGTTTGGAAATCTGGCCACGTGAAATTTCACAGTAGTGACATTCTGTCCATCAAAAGTGATGAGCAATGTCACTGGATGGACCATTCTTTGGCCAAAAGGGCACTGTGTCCTTGCCTTCCAGTAAATGTGACCAATTTGTCCAGACTAATCAAATAAATAGCAAACATAGTGGAATGTGGGCATAATAACCACTCATTTATTCACCATTTCACTCATTTATTTATTCATTTATCATTTAATGCAGTTATACATTCACTTATTCAAGTACTATCTATTGAATACTATCCATTGATGTTGGATGGTTTGTTATGCGCCGGGGACACAAACAGTAAACAAGACATGGAACTTGTAATCCAGAGGGAAAATGTGAGAGATGTGGTCACAAAATCCAATAAAGACCAGCCTCTTTATGAGTGGAGAGCTACACTGTCATAACCAGCTGTGGAAGGTTATTAGCAACTTACCTACTCAGTGAAGGAAATAGTGCCCTGATTGTCTGGAAGAGATAATTAATACCTAATGTTTGCCCCAGTAGCAGCTAATACTATAGGGGAAAATAGTTTAACAGTGCTATAAACATCTTTCCTGTGTTCTTACTGTTGGGAGAGAAATTATCTTGAAATTTTATTAAATTAATAGAATGGTTTAATTTTAGGTATAAAGGATATCAAAAATTAGCTATCCATATACTCAATAATAATTTTGAATAAAAATCATTATGTCAAAAGTTTGGAACAGTCTTGGGGCAAATTAGAAAAATGCAAAAAAATAAAAGCTTTTAATGAAGAAATTGGAAGGTAATCTTTCAATGAGCCATCAGTTTAAGTCCCTGTCCAGCACCTGTTTCTCTACAAGTGTCCTCAGGGTGGTTCCTTTTCCAGACACTGATTCCCACTTCCTCAGCTTCCTCAGAAACTTACACACTCATACCCTCCATCTCCGCCTTCTGTCTTGCCTTCCCCATAGACTTCTTCCTGTTTGCTAGCAAATATCCTCCAGTTTCTCTTCAAACTAAATAAAGTCCTTTTAGCCTATTTAAATTGTGTAGCCATCTTCATGGGCTTGACTCATCTCTCTCCAACTCTTTCCCCTCTCCAAGGTCAATGTCCAGCCTTAATGAGCACTCAAAACATCGTGCACCTTTGTATCAACGCCATTGTCTTTTCTGCAGAGATAGAAATAGTAGCCTGATCCATATTCTCTATGCTTATTCAATGGTTGATATGAAGTAACATTTTTGATGAATTTTTCATGAGATAACCTCTTTCACCAAATAAATTGTAACTTTCTTAGATATTGAGATTCAGTTTCATTCACCCCCTAACCCCACACTAAACCTTCATCCACATTTGCACATGGTAACTAATGCAACAAGACTTTGGAGATTTGATTTGTTGATAATGATTGTGACCAACACATATAAAAAAGGCTTTGCATGTAATCGCCGGGCAGGGCTCTGAAGACACACAGGGGACAGGAGTGGGCAGCATGAATTAAGGGAGTTATGTGGGTAATCTAGGTTAATGGAGTGGGCTGGTTAGTTAGGTAAGGGGAAAGTGGTGGAAGCCCCAAGAGGTAGAGTTATTTAACACCAGAGAGGAAAGTGTCTTTGCCTTTCTGGGCAGATTTTACCTTTTGCTGAAAATTATGGAAAGTCATGAAAATTGTTTTTACCTGGGCAATGTACAAGGAAATATATTTTAAAATTAATAATCCCAGGTAGTGATGAAGAGCCTGAACCAGGGGGCTATGCCTACAGGAAGAGACTGCCTCAGATGCTCCTGCAGGATCCAGGCCAGGAAAGCAGAATAGGTTATGACAGCAGGTGTTCAAGCTGAAGAACCCCTGAAGGGTGGAGAGGTATCCATGCAGAGCCTGGTGATTCACTGGAAGTGAGGCAGAGGCAGAATAGTTGAGAATTCATTTTAGGTAGCTCCAAACACAGGATCCTACAACATCTCATCTATTCAGACTCAACTGTATTCTGTAAGGAAATTTAATGGTATCATTTGATTAAACATCAGAATTGATGACTCTCTCATGCTTTGACCAATAGTTGCTGAAATGACTAAAGATGTGGTTTCTCCTTTCCAAAACTATTCACTTACTTGTTGCCACTGTGTTTAGTAAGAAGATGCTGGTTGTGATGTTTATTAGGTCAATCTAGTTTCTGATTTAGTGCTAATGGTAGACTAATACACAAATGCTAATTCATATTTAGCATTTAAATACCTATATCCAAATTGAATTGGCACCCAGAAGATGAAAGATTGTATTAATCAGCTGATGTTTAAAGCTCTATATCATTCTGGGCTTATAATTGTACTTATAGGAATTTTCATCATTCCATCAAATGTGTTCTCTTTTTCATATATCATTCCCATCTTCTTGGTTGCCTATTTGTATAGGACAAATTAGACTGCTCATGCAGGATTTTTTAATTGAATAGCTTATATAAAATTTTTAAAAATCACAATCTCTAGTCAGATTCTGTGGCTTAAGGACCATCTTTGGATGCCTTCTCCAATACAGAGATATTACAAATACTTAGATCAACCATATCTGAGTCAGAACACCTATTTGGAGCATTTTGAAATGCAAGTGTTTGCACATTCTTAAAAGGGTTTAAAATAATGCAAATCACAGGGTAACTCGGACTTCAATTTCCTGTAGAGAACAAGATGTGGCCCTCTTAGAAGGCCTTCATGTGTCCTTTTACATTTAAGACTTTTTAAAGCACAGATCAACTTAACTCGCTCTAGGTGTGCTTTGTTCCAATTACTCCAGGTCAGAATTAAGTAGCCCAGGGTCTCTGGATATTCTTTTGATTTTCTTGGGCTACTGTTTACACATGGCACTCATGATGTATACAGGCTGTTCTCACATTTAAGAAGAAACTGGATTAAATAACAAGAATATGTAGCAGAGTAATAGATGTACTGAATCATTCTTGAAATTCCTACTTGTTTTAAAATAGCAGCCAGAGAGGGAAAATTTGAAAGGCTGTCAGTAGAGAACTCTGAAGTGGATTTCAGAGAGATGGCATGTTCTGTGACTGCACTGATGGGGAGAAACCTGGGAGGCGCAACAGACAGTAGATTGGATATTGAGGAGGGGGTAGTAAGTTTGTTCAAAGGCACAACCAATATATCTAGTTAGTGAAAATAATGAAAATTAGGCTCCTCGTGCAGGGAAGACTGGTTGGTTAATAATATTAAAATCCAGGCTAAGGACATGGAGTTCAGCAATAAGATTTTAACCGGGATGTGTTAAAATCTTTGTCTCTGTGAAAGACAGTGCAGAACTGTAGGATATGTTTACTTTTTTGTTCATGAATTCTGACCATATGAAAGACATTGATTTACCTCACAAAGTAATCACAAGATGTTTCTCAGAACTAGGCAAACAGAGATGCCTACTGAAATTTATTACTTCAATATTGTGAAATGGTACACACACACACACACACACACACACACACACACACACACACACACACACACCCCTCACTTGTTTGTACTGCTATATTGCATATTGGTTTTTGGGTTTTTTTAATTTCTTCATGTCCTAGAATTATCTCACTGTCTTGACAGTTTCTTTGTTAATATTTTATAGGACCAGAGAGGATGTAAATAATGAACAATAATCTAATGCAAGACCAGGGACCTAGAATACCTTTGAAGGCAATTAAGAATCAGCATGTGTGTTCATTGTTCTGTCTTAGATTTTTTTCATGACTCACATTGCATTTTTTAATGGAGATTTCCATTCCTTCCTGGAATTTTTTAAATACTCCAGTTGGAGTGTTTTAATATGACAAAGTCTAGAGATCCCTTTAGTTCACAAATGAATATGTTAGTTTTCCTAATTTTTCACTATAAACTGTTCAAGACCAGCTGGGACAACATAGTGAGACACAGTCTCTGCAAAAACAACAAACAAAAAATAAACTAGTACCAGAGCTGTGTGAGTTTGCTTTAATTGAAAACAGTTATATTCTGTCCAAGATAGAGAATTTCTTCTCTTTTTTGCTCATAATTATTAAATATATCATCTTTTATATGCATCTATTATGCCCATCCAGATTTTCCCTGGAAGAAAAAAAAGTATGAGCAGTTATATTAACTATTTGTCTTTTATTCATAAATTTTAAAAAACTTCTCTGAATACTAGCCCTGATGCCCTGCATTAAAAACGTATCTGAGTACTTAGCTTGTTTTTTAACTTAAAAGTGGCATTTTCCCAACCCCAAGTCACTATAATCTTTCTTAACTTTCTTCTTGGTTGGAATCTCTGTTTCTGCTTCTTTCTAGTCTGATGACCCTGCTCTCATAGCTGTCAGTTATTCTGAAGGTCACTGGTGTTCCCTGTCCAGATGTGTCAGGTCTCAACTTCCCCATGGATGACAACAATGCCTTTTTCACTTCTGTGAGCATCTCGTTTCATTCCAGGAAGCAGGTTGGGCATCCGGAGGTTTTGCTCTCCTGTGTCTTAACCACACCACACACTGCATTTTGAATAAAATGTAAAGTGAATCTCAGGGCCTCCCAGGAATCCAGATGGAATTTGCATTGAGTCTTTGAAGGAAGCAGAACCACATTTTCTCTGTGAGTTAGCTATTTGAATTCTTGCTGTAGATAAATACTAGAAGTTGACTCTGATGTCCTCTAACATTAAAATAAGAGAGAACACTAAGATAGTGACTTTAATCTAAAAGTTGTAGCTGGTAATAGGAATTAACTACATTCTATTTTGTTTTATCTTTGGGAATGTTCAATAATGTTTAAATATGGGTCATGTCGATGCCACGTTTCACATCATGAGATTAGAATATCTATAATTCAGAATGAGCTACACATGACAGGCAGATTAATAATAATAATACAAATGTATCTCTAGATTAAAACATTTCAAATGAATGGCAGTATTGCTAAATGAACAGCTGTAATCTAAACGTCTTCACTAAAAGGAAGTTGTTTTTTTTTTAAGTAATTGCTAGATCATAGATGCATTAATTAAATTTTGCTGAAAGTACATTGCATTTTTGGTGATCTTTGAAGGTAATAACTCCTCTGATATTGATAAATGTGAAGCATTTTCTTCATACAAATGCAGTATATCTAACCAATCAAGTCTATATTTTTGAAATAATTTGTCCTAATAGATTCTACTCTTCTGTGCAGTGGCAATGGTAATTCTGAATTCCAAAGCCATCTCTAATCCTAACAACATCACATGCTTCTCTGGCATTCTGGAGATATTAAATTCTGGCATTTTGAAGATATTAGATTATAAAAAGATTATATATATGCTTCCTAGAATTATTTTAATATGCAAATATATTCACTGTAGCTGAATTATAGTCTTCCTTGAAAAGACATTAGGAAAAATACACAGATCTCTAATTTAAACATTTGTGAATTATTATAAATGTTGTAGTAATCCATATGAAAAGAAAATGTAAAAACAATTATGCCAATATTGAAACCAGATATTTTGTGGCTTTATTTACACAGTTGGATTTAGATAATTTAAGTAAAAATAGGTTATTTTCTTGAATTATTCAGGGAGTGATTTCTGACTTGAAAAAACTGCCTTAGCTGTGTCAGTTATTTTTGGGTTCTCTACTTCACTCTGTAATACTTTACACACACCTGCACGCACACACACATACGCACGCACACACACACAGAAAACTTATTAAAGTAGAAGTGCAGCTTACCTGAGTTTGACTACTTTGAGTACCAGACTCATGACTGAAGTCACCTAGTTCAAATATCAAGTTGATACTCTAGGAAGACAGCAAAACAATGTTTTTTGAGAGTAAACATAGCCACACAATGAAATACAAACTCATACTTACTATATATTAGCTTGGGATATCATGGAATCGCAACTAACGACTATAAATTTCTTATACTATTTTTTAAAATCCAAAGTAGCAACATATTATCAACTTCAGATTATCAAGGAATTTTTTTACACAAAATGATTTTTTAAAATTCTAATGAAAAATTATAAAACACATTTAGCTAGGTTTTTTAAAATCACCATGTTTCCTTCAGTTTTCTGATTTTAGATTTCATTTCAAGGAAACCTCTATCAGTGCCAGCTACCTCCCTGAGAACTGGTAGTTTATAATTTCTTCATTAACTTTGTTTTAAATAATAAACTACATCTACGACAATCTGATACATGTACCTTTGATATGCACATCAGACTTTTCCAGTGGTTCACAACTGGGGGAGTATATGCTTCCTGGAGACATCTGCCAATATCTGGAGACATTTTGGTTGTCATGACCAGGGTGGCTGTGCCCTGGCATCTAGTTGGTAGAAGCTTGAGATGCTGCTATGGAACCTACAACAAAGAATTATCTGGTCCAAAATGTCAACAATGGCAAGGTTGAGATACCCTTTTATTTATTTTTTCAAATTCATGTTATTGTAAGAATGCAAGTATTTTGCAAAACCAGAAAACACATAGATTAAGCAAAGAAATGAGAGTTGCTTGGGAAAACTTAGCAGGAGATCTGCTAAACACATTTTCTGCCCCCTTTTAAATTTTAACCTAAAGAACTAACAAGTAAGATTGTAGAGTCAGAGTGACTAAGAGAATATAACTTCTGTTCTGACTGAGCCCAAGTTTCTCTGCTTTCTCTGTGTTCAGATTCTCCTAAAACTCACCTACATCCAGTGTTGATTTCCTTACATATGTGACAATTATGTGTTTTGGAGCTCCCTGCTGTGTTATGGTTAGCAGAAATTCTTCCCTTTTGCTTATGTGTTAGCTCAAAGTTTCTTTTTAATTAAGACTTCTGTCCATGGTGACCTGGGGATACAGCTTTTTCTGCAAAATGGCAACCTTCCTTCTGCCTCACCGTGCTTACTACTCATTGCTAAGTGCTCGTTGATTGATTCTACCCAAAATGTAAACATTCTGGATATGCTTAGGTTTAACCAATGGGATGAAAATAGATTTTCTTCATTCCCACAGGGCAAAAATGAGGTCTTCATTAACCCTGTGTAATGGCACACACTGGGGCAGGTCGGTCCAATGGCCGATTCTTTTTATCCTTCCCCACCCTGTGTTATGTAAGCTGTTTGAAGTAAACCAGTCCTAATGCCAACTCTCTCAGAGGGTTACCCATGGAAAATGAATTTTTCAACCCTTTGTTTCTTTATGTGACTACCGAAGACTATTAAGTAAATATCTTTAAAGAACAAGAAAGAAAAAGAATAATAATTCCAAGTGTTGAAAATAGTTTTAAAGTCTGTTTTGAAAATCTTATTAATAGTTTAGATGCATCAGTAATTATACTTAAACAAATTAACTAATAATATTTTCTATAACAAACAACTCTTTTTTTTTTTTTTTTTTTTTTTTTTTTTTGAGTTGGAATCGCACTCTGTTGCCCAGACTGGAGTGCAGTGGCACGCTCCCAGTCACCACAGCCTCGACCTGCTGGGTTCCGGCAATCCTTCCGCCTCAGCCTTCCAAGTAGCCAGAACTACAGGCATGCTACCACGACTAATTTTTTTGATTTATTGTAGAGATGAGGTCACCCCAAGTTGCCCGGGCAGGTCTTGAACCCGCAGGCTCAGGCAATCCACTCACCTCGGCCTCCCAAAGCACAGGATTACAGGCTGAGCCACCGAGCCCGACCGACAAACAACTCTTACTGGTCTCTCTCTAGGTATCATTTTAACTTTTATTAAGGATGTCCATTTGCAAAAGAATATGTCTGTACGTGTTTCTCTGTAGTGCAAATCATTCTGTGTACATCTGTAATTTTTAAATGTGTGTCATATATTAACTTTTTCTATTAATCTTTGTTTCTTACTTTTTGGGTTTTATTTTTTTTTCCTTTTACCTTCTATGTAGCGCTCATATTATTCATCATTCACCAAGAGGGCTGTAACTGGATACAGAATAAATGAGAAATAAAAACTAAAACAACATTTGTTCCAATCCATAAATGTTCACTAGGAAAATAGAGTCTTGAAAATGAATCCCAAAAAGTTATTTATACTCTGAGGCTTGAATAAACTTCAACAAGTACTGTATATTTTATGCTTCTGTTTATTCAGTTGTACAATTGAGATGTACAACCAATTTAGTGCAGTATATGTCAGGTTCTTTATACACAGCACGACAACCAACGAGACAAGGGTGCCCACAGCAATGAATTTCAGCATCTGACATTAAAAAAAAGATGAAAAATGCATGTTCCCCCATGCATTTCTCCTAAAAAAATGAAAGAGTTGCTTTTGTTTCAGGAGAGACAGAGAAAGAGGGAGGGTGGGGAGGAAACACAAAAACATTCTCCCGTTTTGTAATAATAACTAGAAAGTATTTATTTAAGTGAACAACTGACTCCTGTGATAAGTGCTTTTGGACAGTATGTGTCAGGAGGAACACAGGCAGACCCAGCCTCGGTCCTACACAGCCTTCTTATTTCAGATAGGATAAAGCCCTTATGCCATCCCAGTTACTAGAACTTTTTCAAGACAACTCAAAAATGTGTGTAATTCCAGAAAGATAATGACTGTTAAATTTTTTCCCTTGAAAGCCTTTAAATTCAATTTTCTTCATTGAAAAAGTATAGATTTAATAGAAAGGGGGGAGGAAGGAGGGAGGGAAAGAGGGAAAAAAGGAAGGAGGGAAGAAGGGTTGGAAGGAAGAAAGGCAAGGAAGGAAAGGAGAGTGAAGGAGGGAGAGAAAGCAGGCTCGGTGAGTCCCAGCCATGAGCCTGGCAAGCATCCCCTAACTTTGTGTGGAAGTCATTGTGTGCTGTTATGATCCTGGAAGCAGTAGATAAAGCATTTCCCAAATATTAAAATCAGGTTCCATTTTCTACCTTTCTTCCCAGATTAAGAACACTCTTTAGTGTTTTAGCGATTTCTTTGATGTCTAACAACCACCCCCACCACACACACAAACAAGCTAAGATGGTTCCAGAGTGAAAAACCACTTAAAGGAATGCTGTGGTCCACCAAGGGTGTGTGTGTAGCCTGTGTGAACTGCTTCTATTCAGAACCTGAAATACAGGGAAATGAAATGTTGCCTGCATTTTTCTTAAGACGATGTGACCTTTTTGATTTTAGTTAGAAAATTATTTTCAGAACTGGAATGCCCGTAGGGTCGTAATGCAAATATTAGATACAGTAAGCATTGTGTATGTGTCCTACAGAACACTGGGCAAAAGGATTGGCAGAAGGCCCAGATGAACTGACACAGAACTGACAACACCGGACATTGCTTCGTTTTGGGAGCAAGGAGGGGTTAACTTGTCATTTTTATTTTTCTTATAAAAGTAGATTATGACAGAAATAAATGTTAACTTATATTAAACCTTTTTAACATACTGTACGAGGGGAGATGCCCTGAAATGGAATTTATTTTTAAAAATACCTTCCATGTTTAATCTTCAGTCACCTTCAAAGTACTCTTCATTTGATGCAATACACCTATTGAGACTCTTTTCTCACTGCTCAAACAGTGTTTGAGCTCAACAATTTAGATGCCTTTTAGTGCTTCTGCCAGTTTTTGTTTCACCTCTTCTGCATCAACGGAATATTTCTCTTTGAGGATTTTTTCATCCAGGGAAACAAACAAACAAAAAAATCACTTGGAATGAGATCAGGTGAATAGAGAGGGTGGGGCATGGTAGTCATACTGGTTTTGGTCAAAAACTGCTGAATACTCAGTGTGGTGTGGGCAGGTATGCTTGTAAATCACCTGTCATGAAATGAACAAATGCGTTGAAAGAATCTAAAAAAAAAAAAAAAAATGAACTGACACCAAATGCAGCCTCTCACAATAATACTAGCTGGTACACTGAGATGCCAATGGGTTCTTAGAACACTTTCTTAGTGGGGAAACCTGTACTACAAGGGACCCACCCTCCAAAAAATAATTCTGGTATTTTTGAGTCCCCTATGGTATATGTTATGTCCTAGGTGCAGAGTACTGTTACACACACACACACAATCATATATCATCTCATAAAGTCCCATAAGATAGTCTTGTTCCCACTATCCACAGCAGGAAATGAAGCCCAGAGAGGTATAAAATTTACCCAATATCACCAAGCTGGTGAGGTTGAAATAGGATTTGAACCCAGACAGTCTACTCTAGTATGAATGCTAGATTGCTAACAGCCTAGCATAATATATTAAGAATCTTTATCTTCCCAAACTTCACCTGCATGCAGCCTACTTGTTTAACTAATCCTTGCTTGTACCTCACATCTTCCAAATAAAATAAAATTTAGTTGAAAAATAATCTTCATCTTAAAAACACTTTAATACAAACTATGTATAGTCCATTTGAAGCCTTCACATTCAAATGATCTTAATGTGCTATGAGGAACTTAGAAGAGTGATCTCAGGCAGTAGAGAGACATATTTTCTGAAAATCTGATAAACAGTTTTAAACAAGTCAGTATGGCATATATCCTAGAGTAAGCCTGCAAAAATATTTCAGCGATGTGGATTTTAATACCTTTTAAATGTTTTCCATGTATATCTATAACTCAAGAAAGACCAATTGGCATTCATAATGTGTTTCAGCTTTTAGGAAGCAGCTGTCTAAATACACGATGTTAGAGGTCAGATGCCACTGGCATGGTGCTTGGGGCTCTGTGCCCTGGGTTCTTGGGGGCCAAGCCTGTCATGTCACCATAAGATGAAGGAATGTTAATGCACGAGCCAGTGAGCAGCAGGACCACAGAGGCAGAACCGCTGGCACCCAGATGGAAAATAGAGCTTCTGTCCTTTTGTACTGATTACTTGGTAGAAAAGAGTCTCCCTGGTGCCACATCTGATTTATGGGGCAGATTGGACGCGTAATGAGAGTCTGGACAGAGCTGACTTCTTTCAAAGGAACTTGCAAGCTTTGCTTTGATCTGTTTCACGTGTGTCCCATGAATAAATTGTCGCCATGCAGATATTCCTTTTACTCTGTAGCTCATGCTCTTGTTTAGATCAATTCAAATTTCTCTGTAAGAATAGAAAACCATGGTGTCCAAAGTGCAATTCGCTTCACTCTTTCCCGCTGAATTTTTTGTTTTAGTAAAAAGGGATTGTGTTATATTGTCTATTCCTCTTATGACAACAATTCCAAGAGGCAAAATATGCTCAGAATGAACTCATTTCCATAGTATTCGCAAAGTAAAAATTTCAGAGTGCTCAAATGCTGTTCTCAAAAAAGTCACAAATAAAACATCTGCTGACCTCGGCAAGGAGGATGGTAGAACTCTTGTTGCAACATGTACATTTGACATCATCTACACTGAACACCAGAGAGTCCAAATGTTGCTAGTATTCTGAAATTCTGTTTCATTTGATAGAAAGAAGTGGGTTATAATTATGCAAATGATACAGTATTTGCTGAAATGAAATTTAGACCATGCCAATATATAAAGAGAAGCTAATTTTCATCAAGCAAAGTAGGCATTGAGAAAACTATTTTATATAGCTCTGCTTAGACAACTGCATTAAACAAGTTATTTATATGGATTTAATTATACATGTAATAACTAGAGTGTGCCAACTTTCTGTCTCAATAATCACATTTTCTTAATATATTTGTTAAGAAAAGTCTCATTTGGCAATACATCTTTGGATATTTATTAATTATGATACATTACAGCTTTAACCCAATTTTTTAAAAATCTTCCATGGTATCTTAAAGTGGCTTAAAGATTTTAAAAAGCCTTTCTTGTGACTTTCCTCCTTAGTTTCATCCTCTAGTGAATCGTGAAAGTAGAAAAGAGGTAACTGTGTGGCCTCACCGGCATGTACACTCAGGAAAGCTCTCTTGGTCATCTGTATGCTCAAGTGGGTTTGTGCAAAAAATATTCATAATTATAAAGTGCCATATATTAAGGCAGAAGCATTTTTTGTGTAAGAATTATCAGGTGCTGACAGGAGAACTTGTAGGCAAACTAATTAACAAGTAAGTCCTATCTGTCAAGGCTTTAATGGGTGCTGTCGTTAATATTTAAATTATTCATTAATATGCTAGGCATAGACTAATCATATATTACGAAGTTGGATTTTTTTTTTTTTTTTTGGATCCCAGATTTCCTGAAACTTCATATTTTAACTTCCTTTTGGCCCATTAAATTCTGCTTGTTGTTAAATTTTAGTTTGGATTTTTGTGTGTGTTTTATTAGTATTTTTCAATCTTCTGATAAAAATGTGTAAACATAATAAAACCATTGTGTGAAAAATAGTCTGCCCTTTTCTATAATATGATAACAAAAACATAGAAGCTTTAGCCAACTACTTTCATGATAAGCAACCAAAGATTAAGACTGAAAACATAAAATTGTTTCAGTAAAAACTGCCCTATTTGCTCAGTAATTCAATATTTTACTATTTTATCTTCTATTTCCTGGTAATACTTTTCTGGAAATTTCTAGGAAAAAAATTATGTTTAAGCAATTAATTTGTAGTCTTTCCCAAGAAGTTTAAGTAAATATGTATATTCTGCTTTCTTGTTTCATTATCTATCCATTTTCAGCCAAAAGATGTTTTTCTTGTGACTGGGAGACACCAAGTATCACGATCAACATATGCATTTTGTATGGTTTTCATAACATTTGGAACATGAACGTGCTTTAACACCATGGTTTATAGCAAATGACTTAGGAATTGATTCTCGGTTAGGTACAATAAAAGGTTCGTCAACACTTGCTGGCCGGCAATCCAGGCACCACGTATGGTGGATGTAACTTGCGTTCCACAACTCTGCATGGCAAGAGATGTCTTATCACTCATTTTTCTCAAAACCAAGTCACACTTTTTTTATTTCTATAGCTTAAAAGGGTACAAGGGCTGTTTTATTATAGGATATTTTGTGTAGCAAGGAAGTCTGGGCTTTTAGTGTCACCATCACCCAAATACTGTACATTGTCCCCATTAGGTCATTTCTCATTCTCTCCTCCTCCCACCCTTCCAAGTCCTCAATGTGTGTCATTCCACATTCTACACGCATGTGTATACATTGTTCATTTCCCATGCCTCACCCCCTCCCACCCTCCCACCCTTCTGAATCTCTAGTGTCTGTCATTCTACACTCTACGTCCATGTGTTTGCATTGTTCAGCTCCCACACAGTATTTGACTTTGACTTGCTGCATTTTAAGATAATGACCTCCAGTTCCATCCATGCTGCTGCAAAAGACATGATCAAAATCAAATGTAATCCGTTATCAGACTTCATGCTACTGAGTTCCCTGGAAACTCCATCTACCATTGTTGTACCACCCTTCTCCTCCTCTCACCCTCCCTCCTGTTCATCCGAGCCTCTGAAGGCCACTGGGGTCTCATGAAGACATTTGACGGCTTCCCCTGGTATGACCCTCACCCTGGCTCCATGCATAAGCAGCAGTGCCTCTGCTGCTATTTGGGCCATCCTGGGCACGGAGATCCTTCTTGAAGACTGGTCCAGACCCATGAGCACCTACAGCTGTCCCCTGCTTCCTGCCCTCTCCCAGTAGCAGTGTGGGGGCATCCACCAGCCTGCATGGTCCAAGCTCACATCTGTCTCCTTCTTTTCCCCCTGAGCACCATCAGGCCCATTCCAGCCAGGCCTAATTTTATCTTTCAGTGAATTCAGGCTTTTATAAAAGAAAATGCAATCAGTACTCAAAATAGCCCCATGGTGGAGTTACTGGTATTTATCCCCCTTTATGAATTAAAAAAATGGGGGCAGGACAGGATGAGTAGCAGGTCCATGGTCACACAGCTCGGAAGTGGTGGGACCCAGATGTAAGCACAGCTTGGCCTCAGGGAGACCCACTCACCTCGCTGAACCAGGGGAAAGCAAGTAATAAAAGAACAAGAAGCCTAGAAGAAAAACAACATTTTTTACATTGTTTTACATTTGTTACTTGCATGTGACGGAGACATGCCTATCCAGCTGTGCATTTCCAGGCAAGAGCTTGTAGAAAGGTATGCATTATATTTATTTAGTTAGTTTAATTTTATTTTTTGTAGAGAGAAGTTCTCACTATGTTGCCCAATCTGAACCCCCTGGCCTCTAGAGATCCTCCTGTTTTGGCCTCCCAAAATGTTGAGATTACAGGAGTACGCCACCGCATCTGACCTTAAATTACATTTAATTAAATGTCAGTACGAGTAGCCTAGCAGGGCCAGGTTGAAGTCATATTTCTGCATCCTACTACTTACATTCAGCCTTGTTTGCCCCATCCCCACCAGTACTGAAAATATGAGAACATGCATTCGTGTTCCTGCTCTCTCCCAACAGAAAGAAAGTCACCTTTTGGGAGGTTCCTAAGTAAGTAAAAGCTTCTGCTCCTCAACTGATTCATTCCAGTTTCCTCCCTAACCAGACCCTTTTGTTCACCAGAAGAATTCTGTGAGGTCAGCAGTTTTCTAGAGGCTTTAATCATCTTCTATGTCATAAAGGCAGAAAAGGCCCTTTCCTCCAGGAACTCTTGTGTACAAGATTGTGCAACTGGAAGACATTCATCATGAATTGAGCGCTTGCACTTGCAAGATCTGGCGACGTAGGAATGATCACTGTACTACTGATCATGAAGAAAACAAACAGAATATCTAAACAGTTGCAAGCAAGTCACATCAGAGATAATGTAAAGTCTTGTACTAAGGAAGTGTAGATCCTGCACATGTGAAGTGTGAAGACGTACCTCTCAGAAAAACTCAAAGTGGAAGACATTTTGGTCCAATCATGTTAGCAAGTTTTCCAGCCTTTCAAAACTTGTTTTACTACATTGAGGATCTTCATGCCACTAGTTTATGAAAATCTGTTCAATAATTATCTTCCAAAAGGGAGCCTAAATAAAACTGTGATGTTCTTTCTAACTAGCAAAACAATAGACACTATGACTAATCTTTGTTAAGCTTCTGTAAGAAAATTACATGGTGTGTGTAAGTGTGCTTTCTTATTAATTAGCCTTTTTCTAAATATAACAAAAACTGTTAAATATATTTCTACTTAGGTACTTGAACAAGAGATTTTAAAATCCAGTTTTCCTAAAGCTGACATTTCTGTTTTTATAACACTGAATGTTCAACTAAAGATCCCTTTCAAGCATATGTCATTTTAATATTACAATATACTTGGAAGGCTGAGGCGGAAGGATCACCAGAGCCCAGCAGGTCGAGGCTGCAGTGGCCGGGAGCGGCCACTGCACTCCAGTCTGGGCGACAGAGTGAGACTCCAACTCAAAAAAAAAAAAAATTACAGTATATATACATATACTAGAATACATAAAATCATTTACCTAACAAATATTTATTGGGTGCCTATGACATGCAAACATTATTCAGGATGCTAAGAAAGAAAGAATTTTTCTTCTCATATCCCTTCTTTGATTGAAGCTTTCTTACTGGAAGGAAGCAACCAAGATTATGCGAATTATTAGCAATTACAAAATACCACTGATCATTATTCATACTAAAAAGTGGCAGCCAAAGAAGGGACTGTCTTGAGTGTCTGGGTCATGGAGTCAGTCGATGATGAGAATTGGGAATCTTGGCTCCAGGTCACAGAGACTACGCAGCCCTTTTCTTCTAGGAGGGACTATAAATGCTAAACTTGACTGAGAGACCTCTTCTTCACGTAGCAATTTCTCTGCCCTTAAGATTGAGTATAGTGAAGAGGCTGGGTGTTTTCCTAAGCTATCACATCAACAAGGTACAGCAAATGTGTGTGATATGGAGTCAATGGGCTTGAGTTGTAACATGAGCTCCACTTGTAACTAGCAAGTTTCTTGTGTTTCCTGAATCTCATCTCAGAAGTGAGGATAAGAATGCCTACACGGTGGATTTGAGGTGATGTAATTCTAACAAATATACAAGATACGTAACTTCTTCCAGCTTACAGCATAGAAAGACGTACACTGAGCACCTCATTGTGTGTGTGTGTGTGTGTGTGTGTGTGTGTGTGTGTGTGTGAGTGTGTACATGTACACACTCATGTGTGGTGGAAAGCTGTGATAGACTAGGATGGTAAGGAACAAGGTGCTAGACGTTTGTTTGGGAATCCAGAAAGATATTTTTGAGAAATAAAACCAAGCTTAGGCCTAGATGATATGTAAGAATCATCCAGAGAAAGATTTTTAAATTACTGGAAAACCTTCAAGGCAGAATAGAAAGTGATTCCCTCAAGGAATTGAAAGCCAGGGTGTGATAGGGGTGGGCCTGCATTGGAATGTGGAATACATTGGATATCCTTTGGAGAGTGACTATATAATTTGTATTCTGAGCTAGGAAACGCTAATAGTGAAAGTGGTGAGAAAGAGGTAAGATAAGTCATTATATAGGAATAGCAGGCAGAAACTGGGTCTGTCTGGGGCCCAGGGGCTACACCATTACCTTGAATCATTCATATCAAAGAGCTCATGTTTTGTTCTTAGTGCAGTGGGAGTCGAGTCCCTGAAGGGTGTTCAATTAGAAGGTGACACTATTTGACTTTTCTCTTAACAAGAACTACCCACTGTAGTGCCTGTATGATTCTGGGATTACGTTACTTCTCTTAGTATAAAAATAAAGAATGCCAGTTTGTGATGATACACTTTAGCTAAGGTTGAATTTCTTTTGAAATTATAGCTCATTAAGGGAAATAAATGGTGAAGAAGGTAAAGTATCTTTTATACTTTGAAGAGGGCTGCAGAAAGTCTTTCACTGTTGCCTGCTATTTGGGAATGCTTGCAAATTCAGTTACTCACAGGGCAGTGAGGGATATAAAATCAGAATGACTTACCACCCCCTACTTCACCCACCTTCCCCATTTTATTTGTTCCCTTTGTACCTACTTATGTGGTTCCGCTAGTCCTCGCATAGCTTAATAAAGTAAATAATAAAAAATAGTAATACTTAGAGATAGTATTGATTACTAGAAAATATGCTTGAACTTCACATTCTTTATCTTTTTCATTCTCAAATTTTGAGGTAGATATTATTAACTCCGTTTTGTAAATGAGAAAATTGGGCTTTAGAAAGGTTAAGTGACTTGCCCAACTTTACATAATTAGTAAGTGAAAAGGTTGAGGTCCATCCCACGTTGTCTGATGGCAGTGCCCCTGTTCCGACTTTCTAGACTGGGCAAGTGGGTTAGTGACTACTCAGAACTCTGTTTTGATACAGAGTGGAGAGGGGGTAAAATTCAGTACTGTCTGATGAGCCAGGTATAGCAAGTCTAGCCGCCGAGGCCAGTTGCCTGTGCAAACGATGCTTTGAGAGGTTGCTGTTTCGAGGTGCCATTGGCATGACTGGTTGTAATGAATAGCCATACTGTGATTGCCTTCTTTATTATTTTATAATCAGATGAACCATTACTGTGTTTTTGAGGCTGTGGAATAATTCCCAGGCTTCGTATAATGAGATTTAAATGTTCTATGTTCTGAGTTAAAGATGGAATAAGGCCATATTTCGAACATGATATCCCTAGCAGGAGTGAGCAATTTGTGATTGCCTGGTCACTCTAACTTTGTTGAAAAAGAAAAAAAAAGGCCAGGCTCGGTGGCTCAGAAACTTTGGGAGGCCGAGACAAGTGGATTGCCTGAGCCCGCGGGTTTGAGACACACTCGGGCAACTTGGCGAGACTTCGTCTCTACACTACATCAAAAATTAGCTGGGTGTGGTAGTGCGTACCTGTAGTTCTGGTTATTGGGAAGGCTGAGGCGGAAGGATCGCCGGAGCCCAGCAGGTCGAGGTTGCGGTGGCCAGGAGCGTGCCACTGCCCTCCAGTCTGGGCGATGAAGTGAGACTCCAACTCACACACACACAAAAAAAAGTAAAAGAAAAAAAATTATTGTAATTTAGTTAGGAAATTGCTATGGAAAAACAGAGCTTACTATTAAAAAGTTGAAAACTCTCTTATGTAGAGGCAAAATTTGATTGATTGTAGTAGAATACATTTTTTAAAAACATTAAAACATTTTTAATCTATTTATTTTAGAGATATGGGATATAATTTAGGATTAGGTAGGCAAGTGGTCATTTTACAGGTAAACTTTGGAACTCTTTGATCCTCACTTCACCTGGTTTGAAATCAGGTACGCTTATTGATGTTATGTGCCGCCACACTCCCCTCTCTCACCCACCCCCTCCCCTGGCAGTTTCCCGATACTGCCAATCCCTTTCTTATACGTGTGGTACTCAGTTCTTCGTTTCTGTGATAGATCACTGAGTATTATAAACTATGAATTGTGGAGTGTATTTTGATAATGAGTTTGTAATTGAGTCCTAACATTTCTCGTAAAACCTGTTGTGTCATCTTTTCCCTTTTTCTGATTAAAGTAGCAGCGGATAAGAAGTTATTTTAAGCATTAACAATAGTTTTTTAAAACTGTCTCTTTTATATACAAATACAAAGCCCAATGAAATTGGAGAGGATGGCTGAGGCGGAAGGATCGCCAGAGCCCAGCAGGTTGAGGCTGCGGTTGCGGGAGCGGCCACTGCACTCCAGTCTGGGTGACAGAGTGAGAATCCAACTCAAAAAAAAAAAAAACCATTTAGTACATAATATTTAGACTGTTGATAGAACTAGGAAAATTAACAGACTTCTTAATGTTGATGTTTGTTATCTTCCATTTACATATGGTGAACATTTTAAAATCTCATTGTTCAGCTTCTCGGTGGAACGATTAGACTTTGCATTTGCAGAAATACTCAACCTCACAAAAACAGAACACATTTTTAAAAATTCTCCTGAAATTAAATTGTGTTTTTCCACCATATTCAGAATATCAAATAGATTTGGGTTTCTTCTGATTTCGTTTTTAATGAAAGAATATCATGGTAAAAAGATATTTTATTTTTTGTAAATAGGCTGTCCCTCTCACAAACATGTTAGAATCGTATCCCATTGAATCACATTAGATTCACTTAGAGACCTTCCAAATGAACTGGATTGAGTTGTATTAGGTGGAGGTTTTCTACACAGTATGTCTTTCATTTCTTCTGGGGGGACTAGCACAACTGTTCTTAACAAATTGATTTATCTCGCAAAGCAGTGTGTTTTGTGCAGATATGACATTATCCCTAACTAAGGCAAGAGGATGTGCTGACTGGTCTAAGTCCTGGCCAACTCAGTGATTTGTGGTGGGCACATGATCTTAGTCTTACCATCAATTCACACCTCATGACTTTTCCTAAAACAACAAATGTCCCTCTTCTGTAGCTGCAAATGAGACCACATGTGGTCCTGGTCGCTGCTGACAGCATTTAGATAAAACTATCAAGTGCAGAGAAACAGAACAAAGACATGTCCATTGGTGACATTGTGGAGTTTCTGACTCAAGCTACATCTGAACTACACACTATCACTGTATTCTTCAGTCTGTTAACCTGTCTGTCTAGTTGTTTAGTCAGTTTGACTACGGTTTTCTGGGACATGACATCAAGATCATTGTAATGGATTCAATAAACTATTTTTTAGTGAAAATGCAGGAGTAATTAAAAAATCAAACACATATGAGCCATCAGGTGATGGTTGTGATAGAAAATGTGAAAGAATTGTCTTCCAGTTGGAGTGTAGTGGGTGTGTGATGGCATGTAGCTCATTTTCAGTTAATGTGAAATAATCATGTGTGGCTCCATTGATGTGGAGTCCTTTCCTGGGCAAACCCCATCTCATTATTGCAGGGGCAGGGATCTCCTGATGGCAAAAGGGATCTGTGATATTTTAGAGAATAGGTTAAGCTATTATAATAAACAGATCTTAAAAATTGGGGCTCAAACAAGGTGACTTTTCCTTTTCTTGTAACAGTCCATGGGCAGCAGGCAGGCTCCAGCCAGCAGTCAACTCTGGTACCTGAGGTGATAAGCTCCCCACCCCAATGACTGGCGGTGCTCCTTTGTTATCTTCTACTTGGCTTCCATCTCTGGGTCAAGGCAGATTTCCACAAATCACCTTTTCTCAGCCAGCAGAAATAGGGAGAGACTATAAGCAGAGGTCAAACAGTTTATTTTACAAAATTTGATTTGGTAGTTGTTCATACTGTTTTTATTCGCATACCATTGACCAGAACTTAGTCAAAATTTATGACTGACTCTCCTGGCTTCAATAAAGGCTGCGGCATGTGTTATCTGCTATAACTCTCTCACATCCTAATAGTATAGAGGTAAGAGCATTGGGGCAATTTAAATACACATCACAAGCACATTTCTTCATGTTTCTGTAGTATTCATATAGGAAAATGCTTATACAAATACATTTACATCTATGTGTGTCTGCATACAGTCAGCCCTCCCTATTCATGGATTCACATCTGTGGATTCAACCAACCTCACACCAACAATTCAAAAAATAAGAATACAACAATAAAAATAATCCAGATTTCAAAAAACAATGCAGCATAACAACTCTTTACTAGCATTTACATTATATGAGGTATTATAAGTAATTTAGATATGATTTAGCATATACAGAAGAAAGTGCATAAGTTATATGCTGATACTACATCTTTTTTTTTTTTTTTTTTGAGTTGGAGTCTCACTCTGTCGCCCAGACTGGACTGTAGTGACCGCTCCCGGCCACTGCAGCCTCGACCTGCTGGGCTCCGGCGATCCTTCCGCCTCAGCCTTCCAAGTAGCTGGAACGACAGGCACACGCTACCACGCCCGGCTAACTTTTTGATTTATTGTAGAGACGAGATCTCGCAAGTTGCCCAGATGGGTCTCGAACCCACGGGCTCAGGCAATCCACTCACCTCAGCCTCCCAAGGCACGGGATTACAGGCTGAGCCACCGAGCCCGGCTACACCATTTTTTATAAAAGACTTTAACATCTGTAGATGTTGGTATCCTGGGGAGTGGGGGGAATTCTGGAAATAGTCCCTCATAGATACCAAGGGATGTTCATGTGTGACTGTGTGTGTGTGTGTGTGTGTGTGTGTCTGTGTGTCCCTCTTCATTTACTCCTCCTAGAAATACATTCTCTAATTTTCATGTATCTTTACAACCTAATGGTAAGTCAAGTTCTAAAAAAAAAAAAACTAAAATAATGTTATAAGTACTAACCACAGTAGAATGTATAATTTCAGTTCCTTTATAACTTTCAGTAAATTAAGAAAAGAAAATTTTTATTTTAATAGATTATAAATATTTATACAAAATGACTAAATATATTAATAAATTACCTAATTTCAGAATTCAATATTATTTGTCACAACATTTCCTCACATGAACATGTGAGAAGGATAAACTTACACGATTGAGGTTATTAGTCAATTATTTTGCTTCTGGAAAGTTATTTATTCAAAGCCTTTTGGTGGATAGCAGTGGACATAATTTTCTTTTTCTTTATGATTTTTCCTAATAACGTTTTGCAGTATCAAATAATTGAAAGACTATTTCCAGTATTCAAATAATTCAAATATTCAAATAATCGAAAGACTATTACTTTAGGTCTGACTTAGATATTAATCATGTCACCTGAGTCAGCTGAGATGACTGGGTTTATACAGCATGGGTGCTGTCTCTGGTGCATATTAAAGCAGAGATTTGCATCACCTAATTGCTTGTGTGTCTGGGGTACTACTAGGGTATGAGCCCGGCAGAATTTTTGGTGCCCACGGCAGTGAAGGACCCTAACAATGAGCTTCTGGGAGAACAAAATGGAATATCCCAATAGCATCTTGGCATGGCTTTAGTAACTTTTTAAGTCAGTACTCCCTGAATAGTCATCCTGACCCAAGCAGTTCACTTTTATGGTTTACATCAGCCTTTAGGCAAGTTCTATGATCACCATTTTACGAGAAAAAAACCTGAGGTCTGGAACAGTAATGATAGTTCAAGACAAGAGCTAGAATTTCTTCTTTTTTCTGACTCCAAACCCTTGAAAATTACACAAATATTGCCTCACATCTAGTAAAAGTGAGTGAATTAGTCAGAGCTCTCCAGAGGAATTGAACCACTAGGAGATCTTTCTCTCTTGAGCTCTTTTTCTTTTCATTTATTATATCATTAATATAGTTCCCTGTCAGTGGAAGTTGGGGGGGAAGAGAGAGAGAGAGAGAGGAGAGAGACTTGTTTTAAATGATTGGTGAGTCTGAAATTTGTAGAGAAAGCTATCAGGTTAAGAATTCAAGAATTAATGAATTCAAGAGGCTGAGAATTCAAGAGTTAATTTTGGAATCTTGAGTTCAAAATTTGTAGGGCAGGCCAGCAGACTGGTCCCTCAGGCAGAATTTTTATGTTACAGATTATTATTATTATTATCATCATCATCATCATCATCATTATTATTAATTTCAGTACCTTTGGGGGACACAACTAGTTTTTGGTCTGGGATTTAAAAGTACCCACCACCCCCACCTGTGTACATTGTACCCAACAGGGGATGTTTTTGTCTCTTTGTCCCTTCCTACTCTCTCCCTTTTGAGTCTCCAGTGTCCATTACCCCATTCTCTGTACCTTTGTAGATCCTCAGTTTAGCTCCCACTTATAAGTGAGAACATATGGTGTTTGATTTTCTATTCCTGAGTCAATTCACTTAGGATGATGTTCTCCAAATCCATCCAAATTGCTGCAAAAGACATTGTTTCATTCTTATTGATAGCTGAATAGTATTCCACAGTGTACGTATACATCGCATTTTCCTTATCCACTGATCAGCTGATGGACATTTAGCTTGGTTCCACATCTTTTCAATTGTGAATTTTGCTGCGATGAACACGTGGGTGCAGGTGTCTTTTTCATATAACGATCTCTGGTTTTTTGGGTAGATACCTAGTGGTGGGATTACTGGAGGAAATGCTAGATCTACTTTTAGTCGTTTGATAACTCTCCATACCACTTTCCATAGAGGCTGTACTAATTTACACTCCCACCAACAGTATATAAATGTTCCCCTTTCTCCACAACCATGCCAGCATTTTTTTTTTCAATAATGGCCAGTCTGACGTGTAAGGTGGTATCTCATTGTGGTTTTAATTTTCATTTTTCTGATGGTGAGTGATGTTGAGCATTTTTTCATATGTTTGTTGGTCATTTGTATATTGTCTTTTGAGAAATTTCTGCTCATATCATTTGCTCACTTTTTAATGGAGTTATTTGCTTTTTTCTTGCTAATTTGTTTGAGTTTTTATTGATTCTGAGTATTAGTACTTTATCAGATGTATAGTTTAAGAACATCTTTTCCCATCCTGTTGGTTACCTGTTTGCTCTGTTGATTATTTCTTTTGCTGTGCAGAAGCTTTTAGTTTAAATCTCACTTGTTTATATTTGTTTAGCTGCATTTGCTTTGGGGTTTTTAGCCATAAATTCTTCGCCTACGCCAATGTCCAGAAAAGTTTTTCCTATTTTTTCTAGGATTTTTATGGTTTCAGGCCTGACATTTAAGTATTTAATTCATCTTGAGTTAATTTTTTGTATATAGGGAGAGAGACAGAGATCAAGTTTCACTTTTCTGCATGTATGAATATCTATCCAAGTTTCCCAGCACCATTTGTTGAATAGGGTGTTCTTGTTCCAGTGTATGTTTGTGTCTGCTTTGTCAAAGATCAGTTGGTTGTAGGTATTTAGGTTTATTTCTGGATTCTCTGTTCTGTTCCATTGGTCCTTGTGTCTACCCTTGTACCTGTATCACGCTGTTTTAGTTACTACAGACTTGTAGTATAATTTGAAGTCGGGCAATGTGATCCCTCCAGTTTTGTCCATTTTGTCTAGGATTGCTTTGCCTGTTTTGGCTTTTTTGTTATTGTTGTTCCATATGAACTTTAGGATTGTGTTTTCTAATTCTGTGAAAAATGATGTTGGTAGTTGGATAGGGATTGCATTGAATCTGTAGGTGACTTTGGGTAATATCGTCATTTTAACAAAGTTTATTCTTCCTACCCACAAGTAGGGGATTTTTTCCATTTATTTGTGCCCTCTACAGTTTATTTTGCCTGAATTTTGCAGTTCTCCTTCTAAAGATCTATCACCTCTTTGATTAAACTTATTCCTAGGTATTTCAGTTTTTTTGGCTGCTGTTGTAAATGGAATTGAGTTCTTGATTTGATTATCAGGTCGGTAGCTGTTGGTTTATAGCAGTGCTACTGATTTGTGTGTGTTGATTTTGTTTCCTGAAACTGTACTGAATTCACGTATCAACTCCAGGAGTCTTTTGGCGGAGTCTTTAGGATTCTCTAGGCATGGGATCATATCACTGGCATACAGAGATAGCTACAGTTTTGAGGCAGAATTATCTCTTCACCAGGAAACCTTTGTTTTGTTCTTCAGTTCAGCTGGTTAGATGCAGCCCATCATGTTATGGAAGATAATTTGCTTTACTTCAAGTCAACTTACTATAAATGTTAATCGCTTCTCCAAAACACCTTCACAGCAACATTGTGAAGTGTTTGACCAAACACCTGAGTGTCATTACCTAACCAAGCAGACACAGAACATTAACTGTTTAAGTAGGTTCCCAAATAACACCTCACACGCACCTGCTGTCACATAGACCTTCTTTTCTATCATGACCCAACACTGAAACTCAGTGAGAGAAACTGCATTTTGGCTCCCCGCAACTTAGATACAGCTATGAGGAAATTGGACACGGAAGCTGTTTTTCAAAACATAGACAGGATTTAAAGCTGTGAGAAATAAAATTTTCTTTGTTAATACCTGTGTAAGCTGTAGGAGGGATCAGGAAAAATAAAGGATTGTGGGTTCTTATTTCCACTGACTGCATGAAGAACTGAAGGCAGTTTTTGCCCCAGGTGGTATTAAGAAGGTGGAGTTTCTGAAAAAGATGGTATCAAACAGCAGCTGTGCCTTCTTTCGGGTTGACACTGCTAGGTGAGATGAAGCCGTACATTCTGCAGAAAAAAAAAACTTTTGCTAACAAGCCAACAGTCTTCGGCAGATGGCTCACTGCCTGGGCCAGAGCTTTGTGAAAGCATATCACGGCAATGTCCATGTTGGGCTTACTAACAGGCCCTGCTGGTGTTTACACTCCATGCATCGCTGCCATGATGCCTGCGCTTTGCAGGCCTAAACTGGTGGCCTCTGCAGCCAGCCTCTGAAATGCTCTCTTTCTCCCTCCGGGCCATACTGACTTCAGAATCTGAAGCCTTGGGGATGCTTCCTGTACTTCCAACTATTGATTCTTTTCGTATTGCAAAACAATATACATTTCCTAAATAATATTAGGAAAAGAGAATAGACAAAAAGCATCTGTAATCTCACCATCTATGTTAGTGCATTTTCTTACACACTTGTTAATTTAGTATCCATGTTAATGTGGATCTGGCTGTGGATATAGGTAAAATATAGTTACAAAGATGGGTTAATGCTTCTTATAGCATGTTGTTCCCTGTCTTTTCATTTATTATATCATTAATATTGTTCCCTGTCAGAAGTTCTACAAGTTTTGTTAGGACTACATAAAATTCTGTTATAGTGATGTTCTCAACAGTAGTTGAAATAAAGTGTATAATCTACTGATAAAGTGGAAAGTATGTGATTCCAATAGACCATACATTTCAGAGACTTTTGAAGCTCTCAGGGTATGAGACATACATTAGACTTTTTTGTCTTTAATGAGGAGGGACAGAGAAAGATACACTAGTGCATTCTAACTCATCTATGCTGCTAAGTAATATCAGAACCACATTACAGTAAGCCACATTCTTGCAGGCAATAGGTAATACCTCAGGAACAAACATTAGTTTACAATTTAATTATCTCAATAAGTTTAGAAATAAGAGTGATGAATCAGTGAATGTGTGTTTTAAAATTTTTTGTTATTTTGAGCTTTAAGGCAGCAGGCTCCAAACCCAAGACAGATTTTCTGTGCCCTCTAACTACTGTCTTGTCTTATTGTGTCTGAGTATGGTGTATTTTATTGAGTTAGATTGAAATTAAGTTTGGAAACTTAATATGCAGTGGTCTCCAAAGAACACACTTTTTCTTCATGACTACCTTTTTATGAATTGCTAATATCCACAGTGTAAATCTCTACCGCAGTGTTCATTTCTAGAGAGACTGTCTTAAAACATATGACGATAATAGCATTGTCTGATTGCAATCTCCAAGTTTTCCTTGCCTCTTCTACCAATCTATACATTTTCCACAGACAACAGCATAATGAACACTTTCAGGTCCAAGTCTACAAGACCTGCTCTGTGCACACAGTCAGGCTCCCAGAGTCCAGGTATGGCTCTATCATCAGTCAGGTTGAGAAAGTAACTCGTTTCCAGTTTGATGTGGTTGAACTAAAGGAACATTTAGATCTTTTCAAACATAGTTTAATTGTGGTGTAATATTCCTTTTTGGAGACCAGAAGCTTCTTCAGACTTACGCATTGGTGATAAAGTACCAGTCCTGGAATTCTGTAGTGGTCAGAGTCAAAATACCAAGAAACAATCCACGCTAGCAAGTTTAATTTATAGTATTAAATGGCTTATTGAGTCACATGGGCTGCACTTCTAGAAGAGACTCCCAAAGTGTCATCATAAAACTTGGTCAGCAACCTAGCAAATGATGTTGCTGTTGTAATCAAGGAACTACCTACAAGACATAAAGTCTCGGAATCAAGGCCCAAGTACAATCTGTCCGCACTGAATGGGTGTCTGCCACCCACCTTCTTTCCTCATTTGCCTCAGTTTTAAATCCAGGCTTCAAGTACATACAAGCAATCAGAGAAGCTGAGTTACATTCAAAATCTTAGTTGCAAGGGTCTCTGGGGCATCTCCCATCTGAAATTCCCAGCCTCTGCAGCTGAGCGTGTCAGACCAGAGGTTGGATTGGATGTTAAGGAAGTCAGATCACAGCCCCCAATGTTCTCAGTATCAAATTTGTACTAGAAACCTAAATAGGCCACTGCTTTGTTTTTTAAAAAATTGCTTCCATGTCTTAGAAAGCACATAAACTTATCCTAAATATGTTTACCATATAGAATTTTGAACATGACTTTTTAATAATTAATAACCAAATTTACATTTGATCTACGTTCATAAAATTTATTTTTGATAACAATATTCTAAATATTGTTTTTTTCTTTTGAAATGAAGAGTATATGATAAATATGCCCTAAAACAATATAATATAAATTAAACTGTAATTTTGTTCATATTTTCTTCTGCTCAAAGAGAGAGCAGCTATTGTGATGTTGCTTTACACTACAGATTTCTCAGAGCTGACATTTGTGATTAACAGTATTTTGAGCCCGCATGCCACCATATAAAATTCCCTCTGTCATGGAAAATTTCTAGTTTACATAGAAGTCAGAAGTTACTGATAATTGTATATTTGTGTCTAACTGAGCTAAAGTTATTTCTGAGAGTGTTGATGAATGACTGCTTCTAAGACAGACCTTTAGCATAGAATTTATCAGTCTATGATAAGATGTTAGATGAATAGAAAGAATTAATCATTCACTTAGAAAATATGTACCTGTGTCTTCTATGTGAGAGACCCATCATGCACCAAACAAGCATTCCTGTCCTCTCAGAACATGTATTCTAATGTAGGCAGATAGACATTGGGTAAGAAGCATATTAGATCAGTGAATCATATTATAGATGGCAATAAGGCTTTAAGAAAATAAAAAAGCAGAGCAAGGGATGTGGTGGGATTGGGGTGGTGTATGGTCAGCATGGCCCTCACTGAGAAGGACCATTAGAGCACAGACTTGAAGGAGATGAGAAAGAGCAGTTTTGCTGGCTGTGGTGGCTCACTCCTGTAATTCCAGCACACTTCAGCACACTTTGGGATGCTGAGATGTGAGGATTGCTTGATGCTAGGAATTCGAAACCAGCCTGGGCAGCATAATGAGACCCCATCTTACTACTACTACTACTAATAATAATAATACTGTGTATTTTTTAATCACCTGGGGGAAGAACATTCCCAGCAGAGCAAGAGCACTCGTGGGGTTGGAGCATGCCAGACTCACACACAGAAGACAAGGAGGCAGCTATGACTGGAGAGCAGGGAACAGAGAAGACTGACCAGGAGCTGAGCCTGGAGAGCTCAGGAGGCCACATCACCTGGGGCCCTATAGGCAATGACAGGACTTAGGAACTGTCTCTGAGAAATCCCACAGTCACTTCAGAGTTTTGCACAGAGGAGTGACATAAGCTTACATTTTAAGTGAATCTTGCAGTAATTGTTGTGTTGGCAACAGGCTGCATTAAGGGTAGAACCAGAGAGGACAGCAGAAGTCCACCAAGTGAACCTGTGAGCCAATGAGAGGTGAGGCTGTCTCCATCCAGATGGGAGCTGCAGGGACAGTAGGGAGTGGTCAGATTTTGGGGGGAAAAATAGATTTAGAATGTGTGGGAAATAGAGGATTCCAGAGTAACTTAAAAAGTGTTGACTTGAGCTACTGGAAGAATGGAGTTGCCATTAAGTGAGATGAAAAAAATGAGAGGTGGATCAGTTTTGTGGGGCAGGAATGGGAGTTCTGTTTCATTACAGGCTGGAAGACTTGTATTTGTACATTGCATTGCTTCTCCATGTACAGTACCTGGGTCAGCCACATCAGGGTCACCTGGGAACTCACTAGAAATGCAGGCTCTTGGACTCCTCTTAGAGTTACTGAGTCAGGAATTCTGACCATGTTGTTCAGAAATCTGTGCTTTCACCAGGCGCAGGGGATTCTGGTTCATACTCAAGTGTGGGAAACGCTGCATGTCATCTCCAAGGCATAAAGAACAGGGACCGATGTTTCAAAATGAGAACATCATGGCTTTAGAGATTGAAGACCTGGGTTCAAGTCTTGACTAACTTGGGTCAAGGTGGTCCCTCTACCTGAACAATACCCATGTCCTCAGATTGGCATGAAGAACCAGATCCAACAATATAAGTTAACAGCCTCATGCAAATTAAGCTCCCTCTAGGTATTGGGAATGGTTGTGTGGATAGTGCAACACAATTCACCTTGAATTTTCACTAAAATTCTCTTGCTTTCAAGAATAAATAATTACATGGAAAATAAGAGTTTTTGGTGAAGTTTGGCTAGATTTTTAAAATATAAGTAATAAAGGTGACTGTCTATCAAAAAGTAAATCGATGATGCCACCAGATTATTCAGTAGGAGGAGCTATTTGAATCGAATGACTTATTTATCTCACTTGCATGTAGAAGGAAAATAAGCATATAATTTTACTACAAAATAGAACAAACTATTGAAGTATGATTTTTCTCCAAGTTCATGCAGTTATCTGTTTACATCTGTTTAAATTTGGCTTGCAATATCTAGGTTTGTTTTTCTTACTTCATAATGTGGGGTATGATGCCTCTGAGTTTTATAGAAATCTGTATGTAAGTAAAAAATCAAGGTAGATACAACTTGGTACTCATTTATTCAGGAAAGCACATTATTCCTTCATTCATTACAATAAAAGTATTCAAGCTATTTACTAGACCAAGTCTATGTGACTGGCAAAGTAATGTTTTAAGATTTAGAGGGCTTTATATATGGCTTGAGTTTTTATATTTGAAGTCACTAACAAAGCCTCCCCTTGGCAATGTTTTAGCAAAACTATATACATATGTTTGATGTGAGTTTGGTTCTACCATACTGCTTTTCACACCAAAGTGTCAGCTAGTAGTTAGCCAGGTTGATCTTCATCACCTAGGTTTCTAATTGGGGTACAATTGCGGTCTACACAAAAATGAACAAATTTGCAGAATATGAACTAAAATCAATGAACTGCAAGGTTACAAATTAACTACCATCTTATATTTTTATGAATTCAGTAGAGAATGAAGGTAATATATGGAGAACTAATTAATAGAAGTCAAAAAATAAAATAGAGTTTGCTTCATGTAAATACAGTTTAAGTCAATCCTCAACTGCCTTCAACGTTCAAAGGCAGGAATCTTTGCTTTCTGCCGCCAAAATTTTCTAAAGATATTCTTGCAAGTTGTCCAACATTTATTCAGCAAATATCTGCTGAGCACCTACTATGTGCTTGACCTCATTCCAGATGCTGGGATTATAAACGGTGAACTATGACCAAGTATCTCCACTCTCCTGGGTGTTAGATTCCAGTGGATAGAGGCAGACAATTGGCAACATCGGTCAGGATTATGTCGTAAACTGCATCTCTTGTGGCATAAATCCTGTGTAGAAAGAGCGAGGGAGAATGATATTAATAAGGGGACACAAGGGGAGGGCAATTCTACATGGAATCACAAGGGAGGACATGACTGAAAGGTAGCATTTGCATTTAGGTGTAAACCTCATGAAAGGGAGCCACAGGTGGGGAAGAGAGCTCTTCAAAGTGGAATCACCAAGGCCTGGAATGGGAGCACATCTGGCCTATTCTAGGAGCAGCAGGTTGGCCGGTGTGATCAGAGAGGAGAGACAGGTCTTAGAGATGAGGTCAAGAAGATGCAAAACATATAGAGCCTGGTGGGCCTTTGCAAGGACTTAATAACTTAAAGTAAAATAAGAACCACTAGCGGGTTTTAAACAGAGGGCTAACATGATCTGACCTCATTACAAAGATCTTTTCACATTTATTACTGATTGAGCCCTTACCTGGAAATAAGCTCTAGGAATAAGTTATCTTCCCGGTAAACCTTGGGTGCACCACTGATCCCAACCACACATCATTGCCTGTCACTCTGGATTCTGTTCTTCTATGATTTTCAGTGTTCTGTAATGTTTAATATTTCTCATTATCTTTACATAGAGTGGATTTTTCGGGGAATGTCTTTTTGTTTTTTCCAAAAGTTGTCTTACAGCTTGTTTTTTAGTTACAGCTAAAGATTCTGATTTTCTTTCATCCCAGCGAAAATTCCATTAATTTTTTTATTTTTAAAAATTTCTTCTTTATTATCTCATACTTTCTAATATTCCTATTAGATAAATTGATGGACATTCTGTATCTTTCCATGTCTCTTCATTTTTTTCTTTTTAAAATGTCACATATGCCGGGCTCAGTGACTCAGCCTGTAATCCCAGCCGAGGTGAGTAGATTGCCTGAGCCCGTGGGTTCGAGACCCACCCGGGCAACTTGGCGAGACCTCATCTCTACAATGAATCAAAAATTAGCCAGGTGTGTTAGTATGTGCCTATAGTTCTGGCTACTTGGAATGCTGATGTGGAAGGATCACCGGATCCCAGCCAGTCGAGGCTGCGGTGGCCAGGAGTGTGCCACTGCACTCCAGTCTGGGCGATGGAGTGAGACTCCAACTCAAAAAAAAAAAAAAAAGAAAGAAACAAAATAAAATAAAATGTCACATATTATCTTTTCCCATGACATAGCCTGCTAGAGTTAGGATTTTGTATCTGCCAACTAACTTGCTGTGGACTTTGGGCTAGTTATTTAATTTCTTGTGTATGTGATTCTTCATCTAGAAAATTAGCATGATAATAATAATAACAACAACAACAATACCTAAATGCTAGGAATGTTGTGAGATTTAAATAACCTTACCAGGAGTGATAAATGATGTTAGCTAATCATCTTTCCGATCACTAATTCAGTGTTCAGTCATCTTCAATTTAATATCGAGCCATTCTTTTGACCTTCTTTAAAAAGTTAAGGCAATTACAATCTTAGTTTCCTAGGATGTTTTCTCCTTTCTTTTTTTTTTTTTTTTGATTTATTGTTTCTACATAGCAGCTTTTTATGTTTTCAATATATGCAATATGCCATCAAATCTTCTGAGGAAAACAATTGGAAAAATTTGAAGTTCTTTTCTTCCCCAAATTAATTCTGTCTCTTTTCCCTAGAGTCTGCCATTCTATTTCCATTTCCAAGTATTTTAATTTTTGCTGTTTGTTTTCTTTAAATGCCTTGAGATGCTCAGTTGTCAGTCCACATTAATGAATGAAGAATATTGGATTTTAGCATATATATATTTTTTAGCTGGTACTGAGGAACCCTGTGTGTGGTGGGAGTCTTTTTCTCTCCAGATCCTTGTGTTGGGTAGAGAGGCCCACTGCAAGGTTTACATCCCCAGGCAGTGCTGCAACAGGCAGGTATCTTCTTGAGGGCCATGGGCAGGGAGTAGGCAAGTGAATGAGGCAATTGTCAACCTAATGTCCCTCTCAGATGGTTACCTTTCCCTGTTTGTGTCTTCTTTTGACATCATTTGTAGATATCTAGAGTTCCCTTAACCTTCATTCTGATTCTTTCTTCAGCTTCTAAACACAAACAACGAGCCCTTCATGGACAAATCAGCATTCTTGGGGGACTTCTCAAGCTTTAAGTCTATTGCTTTGTGTACATCTGTTATGGTCTGAATGTTTTGTGTCTCCCCCAAAATTTATATGTCTACATTCTACCGCCCAAGGTGAAAGTATGAAGAGATGGGTCCTTTGGCAGGTGATTAGGTCATGAGGGGTATACCCTCATGAATGGGGTTTGTGCTTTTATGGAAGAGCCACCAGAGAGATCCATTACCCCTTCTGCCATGTGAGGACACAGCTCACATGGCAGGTGTTATCTATGGCCAGGAGGCAGGCCCTCACTATGGTTCACCAAGATCTATTGTTCACCAAGATCTGTGACTTCCCTGCCTCTAGAACTATAAGAAATAAAAACTTCTGTTGTTTATAATCCACCCAGACTATAGTATTTTGTTATAGTAGCCCACGCAGCTAAGACAACATCTAAAGAGGAAGAGGAAACTGACTAGCCCAATAATCTTTTTATTTAATTTCTGTAATGAATCTGAAAGTTCTGTTTTTCTTCTCTAAAAGCAACACTGCTTTCCTCCCACTTTGGAGGCAAGTTGTTCCGCTCTGGTTTCTCTTTCAGTCTGTTTTCATCTGTGCACATGTTCTCAAAATTTAACTCAACCCTTGGGTGATATTCTTAAGAATATGTTGTGTGCTATTTCAATGAATTGGGGATGCAGCAAAGGGATAAACAAGCTTGCTCTTTGGTCACCATTTGGGCTACATATTTTAATTTGTACTCCTTGTGCTTTTTTGCCTGTATTTGAGTTACTTTTTGTGTCTGAATATGGTCTAGGTGTATTTCTGAATATGGACTAAGTATTTCCAAGACCTAATGTAACAGTTTGTTGCCAGGGTGTTACATGGCATCAAGAAATTCCCTTCCAGCCGGGTTCGGTGACTCGGCCTGTAATCCCGCGCCTTTGGGAGGCTGAGGTGAGTGAATTGCCTGAGCCCGCGGGTTCAAGACCCGCCTGGGCAGCGCGACCTCATCTCTACAATAAATCAAAAAATCAGCCGGGCATGGTAGCGCATGCCTGTAATTCCGGCTACTTGGAAGGCTGAGGTGGAAGGATTGCTGGAGCCCAGCAGGTCGAGACTGCGGTGGCCGGGAGCGACCACTGTACTCCAGTCTGGGTGACAGAGTGAGACTCCAACTAAAAAAAAAAAAAAAAGAAAAGAAAAGAAATTCCCTTCCTTGTTGTGTTAGTCAGGGTTCTCCAGATAGACATGACTATAGGAGACAGATATATAGATATAGAGATGGGGGAGTGGGGAGAAAGAGAGAGAGACAGAGAGGCATAAGTGAGGAGATTGGATAGGGGAATTGGCTCACACAATTATGAAGGAAGAAAGGCCCATAATAGTTGTCTGCAAGCTGGAGAATCAGAGAAGCTGCTAGAGTTAAGACAATTAAATCAGCTTCTCAAGATGTTTCTCCTTTTTTTTATTTATTGTTTCTAAATAGCAGCCTTTTTTTTTTTTCAAATATGCAATATGCCATCAAATCTTCTGAGGAAGAAGCTCAGTCCAAGTCCAAGTCCAAGTCCTCAGAACTAGGAAAGCCAGTGTTGTAACTCTAATGCCAAAGACTTGAGAAACTGACAGGTTGCTGGCGCAAGTTCCAGAGTCCAAAAGTTGGAGAAACTGGAGTTCTAATGTCCAAGGGCAAGACAGGAAGCCTGTCCCAGCTCCAGAAGAGAGAGAGAGAGAGAGACTTCACAACAGTTTGTTCTATCTTGGCCCTCACCTGATTGGGTAGTGTTGCCCACATTGGATAAGGATGGCTCTTCCTTACTCAATCCACTGATTCAAATGCCAGTCTCTTCCATAAGCATTTTCACAGTCATACCTATAAATAATGCTTTATCAGTTATCTGAGTATCCCTTAATCTAGTCAAGTTGGCACCTAAGATTAACTGTCACATGTCTCTTCCTTTAGACTTTGGTGCTATCCACTCTAAACTGAATGTCCTGGATTATTCTAGAGAAATTTCCAAGCCGAGAACAATACGATTAGGATCTTTAGCTCCTAAGTTAAAGACATTTTTACCCCTCAGTTCAGACTCTCTTATTCCCCAGACTCTAGACAGAATTGGCTGGAGTTTTCCACCAGAAAATATAAAGTATAGGAAGGTGAGATTGGGTTGAAGACTGCAGAAAGAAGAACTTTTGAGAACACTATGTGGAGAGCAAAAATGAGATAAGCTGGTCTCCCCTGTTTCCACCATGTGGATATGTGTTGAACATGTCTCCCCACCACATTTCAGGGTTTCCACTAACAAAGGAGGTTAGCATCTAGCTCCCTGGCTAGAATTTTTCTGGCCACAGGACCCCTTTAATCCTCTTCTATAACACTATGGAAAACCTATAGAGAGCTTAGGAAGTGGTAACATCAATTGGAAAATGTTAAAAAAAAAAACCAAAAAACAACAAACTCTTCCCTCAGTTTTCTGAAAAGTTAAAATGAGCATGATGAGAATTCTGAAATTTTATCTGAGCCTAGAGATGTCTAAGGAAGGTAGCTTGGACACCAAGATGCTGCCCAGTGAGGAAAAAACCCCATCCAAACAGGGGAAAGGCCCATTGGAAGTAACCATTCTTCAGGAGGGCATACGAAGTCAGGAGACTACAGAAGGGCACTTAGCTGGATTTTTAAAAAAAATCAAACAGGACATATAATAAATCTAGAAGCTAGAGGTATTCTTTGGCCAGATAAGGTAAGGACTGGTCAATAAAGAACTGGACAAAATCTGACTCAAAGCCTTTATATTTTTACCAGTTTGTTCATGTAACCAGGCTAATTGTTGTGTGAATATGCTTTGGCTTGTTTTGAGAGCGATTTTAATCAGTTAGGAAGAGAATAAAAGAGAAAGAAAGCTTGAAAAGAGAAAGTTGAACGGAAGAGAACATTGGAAATGTTTGAATGTGACTATATATTTACCCAGAAGACAGTAAGTTTTACTCCAGAGGTAAGTGAGAAAACTAAGGAGACAGAAGTACTCTTATAGGGTAGAAATCAATTTAGGTTTAAAAAAAAAAAAAAAAACCAAAAACCAAAAATCACTACTGACTGGGATTGGAAACATGACAAAGAAAAGTAAGAATATTTCTAAAATATATTCATAAAGAAGTTTCTCATTCACCCATAGCTAAGTGTCGACTGTAAAATTGTGAGCTTTTCATATCTAGATTATGTACATTATTCTGGGGTGCTTTTTAAATTTTGTTTGGTGAAAATGCTTCACTTATTAATTAAATGGTAATTGTGTTTCAGTGCTAAGGGGTAAAGATTTAAATATATCTCTCTCTGGAATGGAGTTTAGGCACTGTCATGGCAATTGATAAATATTCTAGCAGCCTCTAAAGCCTGGGTTCAACTATCACATAGACTGACCAAAGTCACGCACAATATGCCCCAAACCATCAACCTAATACCTTCAAAAACTAAAAGTAGGTTAGAAACTGAGCTTCCTTTTCTTGTTCTCAAACATAAAAATTGTAGTCCTGAAATGGCATTCATCATAAGCCCACCAAAATACATTGTATTTATCATTACTCTTATTTAAACTTCCAAGCCAGATCTGCCTTGGTACATTTTAGGCAACTTTATGTAATTGATTTAATACTAGAGGGAAAAGAATGACACGATGCTTATGGAATCATTTTCTGCTTAACATCCTTATATTAATTAGCATTTGCACCTGGATTGATTGATGTGAATTTAAAGCAAATCAAACTTTCTATATCTTGCCTTTGTATTTGAGTATTTGTCATTGAAGATGGGATTTCCAAATTATAATCTCCAAACGGGATTTTTTTGGCCATCTGTCTGTTGTATGAAGAAAAGAAGTGCATAGTGCTCTATGCAAATCTCTTCGGGGTTCAAAATTACATGTCTTTTTGTCATGACAGTTCCTGAGCTGTGTTCTGTCTCTTTACAAGTCTATTTTTGATCTCTGACTCCTGCTAAAATCGATCCTGTACAGGTCAATCTGACCCATAAGCTACACAAAATAGTTTTTGAAGTTTGAAGCCTTAATATCAGATAATGTCTACATCTGTCATAAAAAATTGTCTTTTGACTTTTTCTACAGATAGTAATTACCTTTTGTATAATCATATTCCATCTTGATGACTATATTACTTTCAAAATACTAAGAGAAAAAAAATTTTACCCACATGATGGTTTTCTCTAGAAATTCCTAAATGGAGACTTTCTTTCTGCATATTCAGGTCAACTGTGTATGGTTTCCTAGTTTTGCATTCTTGAGCATGAGTAGTGTCTGCCATATTGGAAAATTTCCCCCCAATGGATTCAAATGCATTCAGTCACTCAAACTGATCCTTTCTTAAATTACCATATGAGAGTGGGGTGGTCTGGTTATTTCTCTAAGTTTGAAACTACAAATTTAGCTTCAATTTCTGTTTTTATTCAGTAGCTGAGTGACTTGGGACATGTCACTTGAACTTCCTATATATTGCTTTCCTCTGTTATAATGGTATAATATCCATCACTCAAAGTATATTCAATTTGGCATGCAAAAACCAGCTGGATCATGATCAGTATATTTTTTAAAAAAGTAACCTTCCCCTTCCTTCTTTTCTTTCTTTTTTTAATGTGGAAAATGTGAATTTTTAATTAGTTCTTGTATTTTATTTTATTGTAAAGATGTGGGATACAAGTCAGGATAAGGTACATAAGTAGTTTATGTGCAGGTGAAGTTTGAGCCCCCAACTGGTCCTCGCTTCTTTTTTTTTTCCTTGCACTACAAAAATCCAGGTTTGTTTCAGACTAGATGAACCTCTTATGTGGGTGTGATTTCTTTTTTTCAAAAATTCTTGATATTGAGAACACCTTGACCCAAGACAGGAGCCAGCTTTCCACAATTGTAAATGTTACAACTTTGCTACATGAGTGGCCTGAGAGTTATCGAATGAGACAAGACACACAGAGAAAAGCCACAGACATGATAACAGGTGTGATTTCTGGGGAGGCATTTGGACACAGATATCTTTAAAGGTCTCCCTCATACCCATCCTGCAATGAAACACTAGTGCATTCTCCTTAGAGAGAAAGGAAACTGAATGCTAGGAGTCAGTATAACATGTGCACAAATGAACAGAATATTTTTAAAAATCCAGCTACTCTTTTTTGAGTGAGAAAGGGTAGGTGGGTGGTAGCGCGCGCCTGTAGATCCAGCTACATGGAAGGCTGAGGCGGAAGGATCGCTGGAGCCCAGCAGGTCGAGGCTGCAGTGGCTAGGAGCGGCCAC